>NC_134483.1:484745323-485015323 GCF_040206685.1 Ascaphus truei | reverse complement strand
CTCACACACACAGAAACACACACACACACACAGAGACACACACTCACACACACAGAGACACACTCACACACACAGACAGATACACAGACAGACAGACAGACACACACACACAGGGTATTAATTGAAAGGAGGGTGGGAGATGTGTGTGGGAGACGCGGCTCGCAGGTGGGAGATGTGGGCAAGAGATGCGGCAGCCGGGTGGGAGATGTGGGCGAGAGATGCGGCAGCCGGGTGGGAGATGTGGGCAGGAGATGCGGCAGCTGGGTGGGAGATGTGGGCGGGAGAAGGGACACGTGGGGGCGGCAGATGGGACATGCCGGTGCCAGGCTCCAATGGTGGCTCGGCTCATGCGCCTCAGCTCCTTGACGCTGCATGACGTCATGACATCACGAGCATCATGTTGGCATGGCAACACGACGTCTGACACCGCGCGGAAATTGCAGTACCTGCCAAAGCAGAAGGAGCCAAATAATGGGCTCACATAGTGCGAGCAGGGAAAATTGCATCGGGAATTCCTAGAGCCGCAGAACGTCTCGCCAGCGGCCTAAATCCACTCGCCACAGGCGTGTAGTTATAATTAATTGTCGAACACTGTATATATATATAACCTAGGTAGTAAAGGTATAGATCAATAAAGTGGTCCAGTGTACAGTAGAATGTATGAGTTGCATAAAAATTGCACATCAATGCTCAGACTAAAACAGAGCCACATGCTGGTGGGAGATAGTCCAGCATACGAGGGTCATTGGCTGACGCTGTTTATATATATGCAGCAATCACCTGTCTTCTCTACCAGGACATTATATGTTTATATCTCCCCTCATGGTGAGCAACATTCCTGTGATTGGTTATTAACCCCCACACACCACACTGTTAAATTAAGCTTATTTTCTCAGACTTGAATATCAGTACTGACACTGATATTTTATATGCAAATCATGCTCTAGTAGCACTGATTACAGAACCTTGTTCTGTTACCATATAGTTATTAGCCTGGTGTGAGTTGTGTAACTCTTTACATTCCGATTGCATCAGCCTATTTTCGACCGCTTTTAACTGATTGGCCGGCGAAGCCGGCCAATCAAAGGAACAAAATTACTTGTAGGTGATCCAACGAGTAAAAAGAAAACTGGTGAAACTAATATATAAAATAAACCTTGTCAAAGTGCACTGTAAAATAAATAAAGTGCACTAAATTAGGGAGGTGAGTTTCAATAAATCCAAATTAGGGGATACCGAGCAGAACACTCCATCTACTGCCCACTGGGAGGCAAATTCTGACAAACCCTGCATCAGTGAGAGAAAACGATGAATGCATGTCATGAATGCAATTTTGAGTAAATATTTATTATATTCTGTAATTTTTTATTTTTTTTGTTTCAAATATTTTATTGGAAACGCATATAATAAACATCATCCAATGAGATTAAAAATAGAAACATACAAAAATACTTTCGAATTACAGTACATACAGTATTGAGTTGGAAAAAACAGTGCTTTACTTTTAGTCACACCATGTTGAAGCCAAGTTTTATACATGTTAAGGTGTGCTCGTAAGTTCCAGACAGTTGGTTGAGGGGGGGTGGATCTACAACACTTTTGAGCTAGTGCCCTTATAGGAAGGGCATAAAAAGTGGGAAGAAGACAGTATTTTTTATTAAGATCCCCCCCGGAGGGGATAGTTGAGGGGAGGGGATGATGTACACAGAAGCTGCGGGAATGTGTATAAATGGAAGTAAACTGTTTACTTGTATATAACCTCCTCTGTTGACATAGCTAAAGTAATAAATGTATCTTCTGAAGACTGAGATAAAGGAAAATGGGTTTCTCCTCCCCCCCTCCCCCCAATCCCTTTCCCACCGCCCCTTCCATCCCTTTCCCCCCCCCTCCATCCCTTTACCACCACCCCTCCATCCCTTTCCCACCCCCCCCCTCCATCCCTTTCCCACCCCCCTCCATCCCTTTCCCACCCCCCCTACCTCCTCTCTCCTCCTCCCTACCCGACGAGGATAGTAGGTTTTATTGAGATCCCCCCCGGAGGGGATAGTTGAGGGGAGGGGATGATGTACACAGAAGCTGCTGGAATGAATTTAAAATGGAAGTAAACTGCTTACTTGTATATAACCTTCTCTGCTGACATAGCTAAAGTATTAAGTGTATCTGTTGAAGACTGATATATATGAAAATGGGTTTCTCTTCCACCCCCTCCCTCCTCCCCCCTCCACTCCCTACTCCCCCCCCTCCCCCTACGCCCCAATGTCCTGCCAAATCCATATACGGTTTAGGATTCAAGAGTTAAAAATACTCTCTCCAAGAAAGCTTAAATGGTTTTATGCACCTTATAAATCTGCAGGGGGTCAGGGACGTCTCCCTTGACCCATACCTGTGCGGACCACCTAGGAAGCTCTCACATGGGCAATAGGCCCAAACACCTCCTCACTAGAGTGACGGAGGATACCAACACTGGGTTTGTAAGGAACCCATTTTCATTCTGCTCCCCATCTCTCCCCTCCCCCCACTTGCTCCCAGCCTCCTCTCCCCCTACCTTCCCCCCCAGGCATCCATATCTACCACTAGCGGGACTCTAAAAACAAGGAATGGAAACCCCGGCATAAAAAGAGAACAACGACAATCGAGCCTCCGCCCTGGGAAAGTGGATAAGCCCATACGTGCTCACAAACATAGACATACATGGCTTCCCTAGATTCAATAAAATTAATATCTATGAATGTCAAGGGGCTCAACTCACACAGGAAAAGGAAACTAGCCCTTCAGGAGCTGAAAAAAACCAAGGGGATATACTTTTCCTCCAAGAAACACACTTTAATTCAAATACCCACCCAAACTCATTCAAACATCTATATCCCCAAGCATATTATGCTTCCTACTCCGTGAAAAAAAGAGGAGTAGCTATCCTATTCAAACATAATACTCCCTTTATAATGGAAAAAATAGTCAAAGACCAGGGAGGCAGGTTCCTTGTGATTAAGGGTTCTCTCTCAGGATCTCCTGTAACCCTATGTAACATATATGCTCCGAATGACCACCAAACTGAATTTTTGAGAGAGTCCTGGAGTCTTTGGACCCGCTATCCCTCTCCTCACTGATTGTAGCAGGAGATATTAATATGTCAAGTATCCCGGAAGTGGATAAATCAGACCCCTCGGAGTCTGGACACGCCAGAACTACTCACAAAAAAGCAAAGGAGTTTAAAGAAATAATGCAAAGCTTCTCCCTGTTATACATATGGAGAGCCCAGCACCCAGGTCAGCGGGACTATACGTTTTTCTCGGCCCCTCATCAGTCCTATTCGAGGATTGACTATTTCTTGGGTACAAAAAATATTCTCCAGGCATCCGCCCAGTCTAACATAGGATCTATATCCTGGTCGGACATGCCCCTATCGAATTAGCGCTCTCCCTGCCCTTTAGCAAAAACAGTAAATATCCCTGGAAATTAAACGACTCTCTGTTAAATTCGCAAGAAACAGAGAGCGTAATTAAACAAAAACTCAAAGAATATTTTCGACTAAACAAAGGCTCAGTGTCCTCCCCGACAACACTCTGGGAGGCACACAAGGCCTCAATTAGAGGGGACCTTATTTCTATCGCAGCATATAAAAAAAAAGAAAAAAGAAAACAATATAAAGAGGCAGAGGACAATTTGGCCAATATCGAACAAAAGCACAAACAGAACCCCTCAAAAAAATTATATAAATTATTAGAAAGAGCTCGAATAGAGCTCAAAAAATACATAGAAGAGGTAGAGAGAGCGCTAATGTTGACAAACCAACGGTTCTACGGTAAGGGCAATAAGGCTGACAGGCTCCTAGCTAATAAATTAAGAGGTTTGAGAGTTAAATCTCAAATCCCAGCAATCCGTACCAAAACAGGAGCGACAACATACAAAGAAAAAGAAATAGCGAAAGAATTCTCAAATTTCTATACCAAACTATACAATCTAGATTCTAGAGGTGCACGTACAGGGTCTGAGGCAATATCAAAATATCTTAAACAATGCAACCTTCCAAAGCTATCAGAGGCAGATACGCAGACATTAAATAAAAGAATCTCTCAGGTAGAACTTTCAGAAGTAATAAGCTAACTCAAAACTAATAATACACCAGGCCCAGATGGCTTTTCCAACCTGTACTACAAAAAGTTCAAATCGGTGCTGTCCCCGTTTATCCTTGAAATGTTCAACACCTTTCTGGAAGGTGGAAAAATCCCAACCTCACTCTCAATGGCCAACCTAGCGATTATTCATAAAGAGGGCAGAGATCCTCTTCAATGTGGGAGTTATAGACCCATATCTCTGTTAAACTCAGATGTGAAAATCTTCAGCAAAATTTTAGCGAATAGACTTACTCTAATCCTCCCAAAGCTTATACATTCTGACCAAGTGGGCTTTGTCTCAGGCAGACAAGCCTCGGATAACACTTGTAAGGTCATAGATATCGTGGACCATGTGCACCGGACCGAATCAAAGGCGATTCTATTAAGTTTAGACGCTGAAAAGGCGTTTGATAGAATAAAGTGGGCATTTTTAGATTAGGCAATGTTAAAATTTGGCTTCTCGGGCCCATTCCTAGAGGGCGTTAGAGCCCTCTACAGGACGCCCACTGCCTATGTTAAACTCCCAGGAGGAGACTCGGATCCCATCAAAATTAAAAATGGTACTAGGCAAGGATGCCCACTGTGCCCTCTCCTCTTCGCATTATCGATCGAACCCCTTGCGGCAATAATCAGAGACGATATAAATATCCAGGGTATCCAGATAGGAGATACAAACTGCAAGATCTCACTATTTGTAGATGATATAATACTATCACTAGCTAACCTACTGATATCTCTTCCAAATTTACAATCTCAACTAGACCACTTTGGCCAGGTCTCAGGATACAAAATAAACAATGACAAATTTGAAGCACTAAATTTAACGCTCCCCGCCCAAGAGGTCAAGCTCTTACAAGCAAACTTTAAATATAAATGGTCCCAAACACACATCAAATATTTAGGAATATACATAACAAACACATACAATTTATTATACCAATATAACTACCCACCTCTATTTGAAAAAATAATAAACGATTTTCAGACCTGGACCGACTATCAAATATCCTGGATCGGAAGGATAAAAGCAGTAAAAATGAATATCTTGCACAGGCTGTTATACTTCTTCCAAACTCCCCCGTTAAAAGTTCCGATCAGGGAGCTCAAAAATATTCAAAATAGAATATTTCAATTTATCTGGAAGCACAAAAGACTGCGGGTTGCAAGATCGGTAATGCTAGCACTGAGATCGGGAGGGGGTATGGGGGTACCAGATATCATCAAATACTACCATGCGGCCCACCTAAAACAAGCAGTAATGTGGAACTGTGAACCAACAACTTGCGGTTGGCTGGGGATCGAGTCCTCCTATGTGGGCCCTTCCACGCTAGCGGTGGAGCTATGGAGCTCCGGGGAGGGGGAGAGCCCCGCGGGAAGATTTAAACTGGGGCGATGAGGTGCACATGGGACATTTGGTCCAAAAGCAAAAAAAGAAATGACCTCTCCAACCACCCCTCAAGCCTGATCCCGATAGTCCATAATCCTGGGTTCCCGCCGGGGTGTTCCCCCAAATATGTGGAGCAGCTCAGAAATATGGACATACTGGCAGCAAAAGACCTCAATAAAGAAGGAGAGATCCTCTCCTATCAGGAGTTAAAGCAAAAACCCCACAGACAGAACCTCCCAATATTTAGCTACACTGGCGACACACTTTATTCGAGCTCGGCTAGTCCCACGAATTCGGGTATACCCGGGTGTATTGAGGTTTGTGACTGTTTTCTGCCCGAGTGCATTGAGGTATTTTCCAGGCAGGGATTGAAGCATTTTATTCCCGCTGGCTGCAATACTGCACAGTATATATATATATACTGCATTACAATTCATGAATTTATGCCATCTGGTAGACACGCGAAGCATTGCAGCCTATTAAATCCTAATCATTATCATTTAACAGATCAGCCGCCCGTCAGCCAGGCATGAACCCAGGCTGGGAAAGCAAACGCAACGGGGCTTGTCAGAGGTGAGGAGCGGCGCATTCCAGGTATCTGCCAGGTACATACTGGGTATTTGCTCGAATAAAGTGTGTCGGTGCAGTATATACAGATCCGACACTTTCTCCAAACGGTGTCTCAGAAAAACAAATTTACTACCTTAACGAACTTTGAGAAATTATGTATGGAAGGCCCTTATAGAGGAGGTTTGATCTCGGAGATATACACGGGGATAGCATCTCATGTAACTCCCCAACCTCACAATTATATGCGTAAATGGGCTGAAGACCTAAACATAGACATAGATAGGGAAGATTGGACGGATATCTGGGAATCGGCAGCTAAAACATCAATTTGCACAGTCACAAAAGAAAACATATACAAAAATTTTTTCCAATGGTACCTAACCCCGAGTAGACTGAACCATTTCTTCCCAGGAACTCCAGATCTCTGCTGGAGAGGATGTTGTATGAGAGGGGACATGGTCCATATCTGGTGGAACTGCCCACGAATTCAGATATTCTGGACCATGGTACAAGGCCTGATTCTCGAGAGCACGGAACTGAGAGTGCCTATAGACCCGCTGACATTCCTGTTAGCAAAACCAATAGAGGAACTTCAATCCCCAGTAAGCAAACTTATATCATTTGTATTAACGGCGGCTCGATGCTCCATAGCAGCCGCATGGAAATACATACACCCCCCATCAAGACGTACAGTCATATTAAGAGTTAACTACGTTAAACTAATGGAAAAACTATCAGCCCAATTAAACCACACCCTTGACAAATTTGATAAGATATGGGAACCCTGGTCCCTAGACTAAAACAACCACAATACTGAAAGGAAACACTCCTTCCATAAACTTAGGAACCCCAAGTAGACAGACCTCGAACCCCCCCTGTCCCCCCCATCACCCCCCCCTCTTTGTCTTCCCCTCTTCCTTCTCTCTCTACTATTTCTCATGATCTACCTATTTCATAGGTAAATAAGCACGACTCACATGATTGGATTACAAAATCGATATGGTTCTCGCTTTGTTCTAGAAATGCTGTATTTTAATTTATGTTAAAAATCCACAAATGCTTCATTGAACAACAGTCTTGTGATACGTAAGTCAATGTTTAAAGAGATGTTACTGTATTGCGAAAACAATAAAAAAGATTGAAACAAAAAAAGTGGAAAGAAAGAGAGAGGGAACTGGGGGGTGTAGAGTGGGGGAGGGTCGGTGAGGAGGGCGGTGCCCCCCCTGTTCTCCCACGTCCGCCTTAGCCAAACCATTTATTGTCAAATAAGATCCTCTAGTTATTTAAAATATCCCATTAATGTTTGTTGAGTTTGTGTTCAAAATCTCCTTTTGCGAGACTTCGGTTCGATTTAGAATTCAGGTAGTTAACCCGATCAGTTTTTGTCCTGTTAGTGCCTTAATCCTTAGCTGTCTTGACTGTGCAAATCAGTTCACTGTCCCAGCCATGGTTCTCACGTTTTATAAAATTCATCAGTCTACTGCTTTAAGAAAGCTGTCATTTTTTCCATTAGCATCACTTTGTGTATTCTTTTTTCGACAGCTTGTCTAGATGGGGGGGGGGGGGCATGGCACATCTAGCGGCCATCAGTATAAATTATATTAGCCATATCATAGGACGATCCATGTCCTCAACTGGTTTTGCCATTGAAAAGTCAAAGGGTCCACAGGAATGGACATATCGGATGTATCCTTAATAATTATTTGGACCATGGTCCAGAATTTCTGGATTGTTGGACATGTCCACCAAATGTGCACCATATCACCTTTTCATCCATAGCCCCTCCAGCACAGATCAGACACTAGAGGGTTGATTTGCGTCAGTCGGCTTTGGGTGAGGTACCAATAGTAAAGAATCATATATATTTTTTCTTTGATAGTGGTACATATAGAGGTCTTTGCAGCAAACTCCCAAATATCCTCCAAATCATCTCTATCAATTTCCAGATTTAAATTGGCTGTCCATTTGAGCATGTACGGACGAGCCAACGAGTATTCTAAAACTTGCCTTAAACTATCCAGGTACATGCTGGGTACATGCTGCGTACATTTCAGAGACATTTATGCTGAGGCTAATGGCCCATCGGATTAACACAGCAGGGGTTCCTGGCAGTCCCAATCAGTTTGAATGGGACTGCCAGGGACCCCCGCTGTTAATCCGATGAGCCATTAGTCTGTCTGCAGAAATGTGTGACATGCTGGTGCATGTACCCAGCATATTCCCAGCATGTACCCAACATGTACCTGGGTCTTTTTGGAGATTGCCGCAGGTTTGTTTTAGAATAATAGTCGGCACTACAGTAATCATGGTCGTGGGTGTTTACCAAAGCCTCAAGGCCAGCATATATTCTTGTGATCAGGCCTTTTTGGTACACGCCTCTTTTACACAGTTGCTCAAATCTTAATAGAGGGGAGAATCCTAGCTTTAGTGAGATTTTTTGTAGAAAATGTCAATTTGGAAATATTTAAACATACTGTATGCAAGTCAGGCCCTTCATACTTAACTTGAAGCTCTTGGAAGCTGAGAAATTTCCATTGTGTAGTAACTTGGCCACTGCCCTAATATTCTTTGCCTTAAATTGGTTGAATTGTTTGGAGTTATATCCTGGGGAGAAACTGGGGTTTTTAAAAAGTGGGATGAGTTTTGAGATGGGAGACGTGAGATTAAATTTGTCCTTGGACTTAGTCCAATTCTCCCATGTAAATCTCATCAGACCTAGCTCAAACACCTTTGCCTGCAGATCTGTCTTGTCAGGGCCCACAGGGACATTGACAGAGAAGACGTTCCGGCATACTGGGATTCTATGGCTACTGTGGCGAGATGACCGTGGTTAGTGAGGAGACAACACAATTCTTCTGGTGAAATAATATGATGGTGGATTTATTTGTCCAAAAATATAACAAAAAAAATGGGTGCTCTGTCCCTTTAAGTAAAATAAAACATAAACAAAAGGCTATCTCCGTTAGGGAACCCAACTAATCTAGGTTAAGCTACAGGTATCTACCTGGCTTGTTAGCTAAGCTGGACCACAGCATAAATCTGTGGAGCCTGTGTCTGTCTGTTAGCTCTCCTCTGTCCTCTCTCAGTGTCCGAGAGAGACTGCTGCCCCAGAGGCATGTCCACTTCCTCTTTTTAAAGGCAGGTGAGCTTACTAATTAGGATCACCTGTGGACTAATTAATCAGCTGGATTAACTCCTTGTATACTGGAAAGCAGGCATACTGCCACGTTCTTCTAATCTATACAGAATCTATGATTGTCACATATCCCCCTCCCCAGCGTAACATTACCGTGTGGAGCGTCCTGTTTAGCGAGGCTGCGCACCCTAGAAAGTGCGTCCACATTACCATGCAGTATGCCTGGCCAATGCTGCACTGTGAAATTGAAGGGTTGTAATGACAGAAACCAGCGGGTAACCTTAGAATTTTATTCTTTATTTCTATGCCTCCACTGTAAGGGTGCATGGTCTGTAATGAGGGTAAAAGATCTGCCTAGTAGGAAATACTTCAAAGTGTCCGTTACCCAGTTTAAGGCCAAATATTCTTTTTGCGGGGACACAATTTGCGACTTAAATACAAGACCGGGTGTTCCTCATCTCCTACAAACTGGGACAGGACTGTTCTGAGACCTACTTTGGAGGCATCCGTTTGCCGAAAAAAATATTTTGTAAAATTTGGGGCTACCAAGACTGGGTGACTACAGAGTGCTGTATGTAGGTCTAAAAATGCGGTATCTGCACCACTGCTCCATTTTACTACATCAGGTGCCCTTGTTTTTGCTAAATCTGAAAGCTGTGCAGCCCAGGTGGCAAAATGGGGTATAAATTGCCTGTTGTAGCCTACAATGTCTAGAAATGTCATAACCTGCATTTTTTTTAAGGTGACCGGGTCAATTCTCAATGGCTTCAACTTTATTGAGCTGGGGTTTTACAGTCCCCTTCCCACAACATAGCCAAGTTGCCAAGTTGCCAAGCTGCCATGCTGCCAAGTTGACTGAACATTTAGCTGGGTTGGCTATAAGACCCGCCTCCTGAAAGGTTCTTAACACTGCCTCAACCTTTTGTAGATGTTAGTCCCAATCTGGACTATGAATTACCATCATCTAAGTATGCTGAGGCATAATACGAGTGCAGCTGTAACAATTTATTCATCAACCTTTGGAAGGTTGCAGGCGCCCCATGAAGGCCAAAGGATAAAACGGTATACTGGAAGAGGCCATCAGGTGTGGAGAATGCTATTTTCTCTTTTGCTGACTCTGTTAACTGGATTTGCCAATAACCCTTTGTAAGATCTAAAGTGGTTAGAAAACAGGCCCTCGCCAACCTCTCAATTAACTCGTCTACCTGGGGCATTGGATAGGCATCAAACTTTGAGACTTCATTGACTTTTCTAAAGTCATTACAAAACCGTATTGACCCATAAAGCTAAGGTACCAAGACATTAGGGATAGACCATTGACTATGGGACTCTTCAATTACCTCTAGGTCTAGCATATTATTTACCTCTGACTGAATAGTCCCTCTTCTGGCTTCTGGGATCCGACAGTATGTCTTATCTTAACGGCTATTCCCGGCTTGGTGACAATATCATGGGAAACCACCCTAGTTTTCCATGGTATGCTGGAAAATGCATCTCTGTTCCTATTTATCAAATCTACAGCTTCCCCATAATAATAAAAAATGCACAAATGCGCACTAGGGATTAGTGGAAGGTAATTTATTAAAAATACACACAAACTCTGAGGGGATCCAACCCCACCTCAGAACAGCTGTGCAGCTGCACGGCTAAGTACTACCCAGGAGAACACCTGATGGTGACTAAACCCTAAGCTGCACAGTATACAAACACAGTAAAATTTATATAAAAAATACATGAAAGAAAAAAACAAACATGAAAACAACCTATCAACATATTTGTATAGAAACCGCCATAAGGTTGGGCACTGGCAAGGGGAAACGGACACTCACACTGAGACAGTCAGCAGACTCGCGGTGGCTGCACAGGATCCGGATCTCAGCACCGCGGAGATGGAAAAAACCGCTGCTGTCTCCTGCAGGCTCCGTCTCAGCTTACCAGCATACACGCGCAGGATGTCTATGACTGTCACACCACCCAGCAATATTGGTCTGGGTCAGCGTTCCAAACAACCAATTGCCGAAGTTGGGAGGCTTGGTAATATTTTGAGATATTTGGGATTCCCATGCCCCCTCTTAATTTTGATGTCAGCATAACTGACCTATCGGTCCTGGGTCTTCTGCCCGGCCAGATAAAGTGAAATATTCTATTTTGTATATTTTTAAGTTCAGGTCCAGGTATCCGGACCGGGAGGGTCTGGAAGTGGTATAATAACTAGGGAGTATATTCATTTTGACTGAAAATATTCTTCCTGTCCACGACACCCAGAATCCTTGCCACTTCACCAAATCCCTTTTGATTCTGTCAAACAGGGGTGGGTAGTTGCTCTGGTATAGGGACTGGTAGTGCCTGGTCATATTTTCACCCAGATATTTAATGTAAGAGGAACTCCATCGGTAGTTGAAATTCAATTTTAGTTAGTTAATCTCTGGGTCTGGCAGATTCAAATTTAGGGCCTCTGACTTATCATTATTAATTTTATACCCTAAGATTTTACCAAACTCTGAAAGGGATCTTTAGATGTAAGGTAGAGTAATTTGGGGGCTTGCTAATGTCGATATTAGCAAACTCACAAATACAAGGTCGCTTGATAATGAGAAGTTTATTGCCTGCTCGTAGAGCTCAGAGTATGATCATACACGAAAGTTGTCCATTAGACACTCTGCCAGAGGAGGGCTCAAGCAGGCTTTAAATACATTTTAGATTCCTTTGTTTAACATAGGTTACTAGGCAGAATATAATGACATCACATCACAGCATTCCCTGTACACAGGGGGATAATCCTCTTCTAAACAAATGAAGTTACAGGTCTTCTTATCTAACACAGACTAAATCCAAAGATCAATTCATCTACCCAAAACTGGTTCCTTTTAGCTGACCAAAACACTTGAGTGTTTGAGCAACAAGACACAATCCATATCCCCCCTCTGGAGCAAAGTTCATTCTTGCATCAACACACACAAAGACAAGATGGATTCCTCACACTGCTAACAATTTCCTCTCCATAAACTTTCCCAGTCCTTTCCAGTAATTTAAACAGTATATTCATTTCAGCAATGTTACTTTCAGTCCCTCCTCTTATACTTTTCAAAATTTTCAGTGAGAAATGTATAACTTTATTCTTGGAAAACACGGTATCCTTTCTTTGTAGAGGGTATTTCCTTGATGTAACACTTTGTCCGGACCTCAATCCCTTGGAGGCTCACCACTCCTTATCCATTTGCAATTTCTTTTTTTTCTTGTCTTCTCAGTCCTGTTATTTTAATTTCAACTCATTAAGAGAGATTTCTGCATCATCATAGTCCAGTTCCATTCCTTTATTTGCAGCATCTTCTGGGAGTGGCATTGAGGGAATAACTTATGAAGTCATTTTGGCAATGATTCCTTTAACGCAAAAGATGGCAATGAACAGTTCAACAATTACACAAATCACAGATAATCAAACCTCGCACAAATTTTGCTCCAAGGGGTCCAAACTTGTCTTCCAGCCCATGCACTCAAGTCTATGGGATGATTAACCTATCTTCTAATTTCTGTAGTGCGGTTCTTATAGCAGACACAAATCTAGAGATATTCTACAATACATTAGGGACATAGGTGCAACATTCCTAAGGTAAGGGAACAAAGAGAACCCCCCTTAATGCTAAAGGGCATGTGGACACAAACATAGCAAGAGATAGTATAAATGGCTAAGACAGCATGGTAAACTAGTGTCAACTAAACATTTCTATCAATATACAAATAGCCACTAACATTAACCCTCCCTGTATCCACTGATCTTGTGAGTGATCCCCAATTATAGTATATAAGACAAAATTTGGGCACCACTGGGTAATAATGTGTGATTATGCATAGAAAAATGATATGTACACTATATATAAAAAACACAGCTGTAATTAATAATCTCTTGTAAAATCTCAGTCCTTTAATTCATCGAATACGTGTGTAAATGGATCCATATTTGCTGATACCAATTTGAAATGTGACATATGTATCCAAGATGTAAGTTTAACAATGTTTACTGCAGTATTTGTTGTTAAAAGTACTTGATACAGGCTCTTCCACATGGGTTGTAATGCTTGTTTCATTTGGAAAACCTTTATCATCAACCAGTCACCAGGTTTCTGTTTTACACTTTCAGGTTTTCTGTTGTTGGCTGTACATCTTTTACCTGCGCATGGAGAGACTTCAAAAGTTTCATTAGTTGCATGCAATATTTACTAATTGTCTCATCTCAGATTGCATGATCTTTTACAATCAGTTACTTTGACCTTCCTGTTGTGATTGGTCTCCCCATAAGTATCGCATAAGAAGATAACTCATATTTTTATTAGTGGTGCTTCGAATGGACATTAGAGCCACAGAGAGAGCCTCAGTCCATTTCATCCCTATATTATCACACATTTTAACAATTTTGTTTTTGAGGGTTCCTTTAACCCTTTCAGCTGCCTCTGCACTCTGACTGATAATGCAAATTTCTAGGGAGTTCAACAAAATCAATCTGCAAATTTACAAAAGGGCCTCATGGACAAGGCGGATTATTGCGCTGTGCAGGTTTTATAGCCTTTCCTACGTTATGTTGCCTGCAAATAGGCACCTTGCTGGCAAAAATCTGTCGCTATTTTTTACAATACACCAATCTCTACTGATGATCTGTATAATCCCCTCCTTTTTTTTCTCCCATCACATTGGACAACTTATGTGCCATGTTTACAATATAAAATAATAGTGAGGAAGGCAAAGCCGGGAGGCCATTGGGGCGAATCCACTAATTGCCCTCAAGCTATGTGGTCCCATAAGACTTCCACCAGTCACTTTGATAGTGAAGCGAATAGTCATAAAAATGCTACAGGACATAGGTAAAGTAATGATGTCATGGGCTTTTTTTGTGCCAGGGTGAGCAATATGTAGAGCTTTTACAGACAGATATTGAGCCGCAGCATGTTTCGCAGCTTGATCTACTTTAGAATGGCCAAAAGAGATAGGGTCTTTATTATTTGTTGGAGCTGCTTTTAATCTTCACACTTTTAAATTACTGCTGTTCAAAAATCAGTCAGGACCAGTTTATTTAAGAAAACAAACAGTTAGTTTCCTATTTCTAAGTTTGAAAGACCTTCTATAAATTCACTTGAAAAAATTACCAAAACTAACAAAACTCCAACATTTCCTCAAAACTGTGATTGAAGTGGGTCAGAGTAAAAATCTATAATACTTCCTTCCACTATTAGATTAGACTCTTTCTTTTGTCTAATATTATTAATACCCTAGAAAAATAAAAAATTACTTTTTAAAACTTTGTGTTCTAGATATACCTCGCTTCAGTCCTGACCCCTAAAAAGCACATAAAAACCTTATTTAAAACTTCCTTATATCCTACTGTACTTCATATTTCATTTGTATCAATAGATCATTTAGATATTATAACACAGTAGCTCCCATGCCCAGGAATAACAAAACCTGTGCTACGGTAAAAACATGTTAATGAGCTATTGAATAACTATGTAAATACAAATCTATACTCAAGTCAGGGTGTAAAAAATCTTTTTTAACAACTGCCAAATTAAAAATGTTCTTTTAAAACTTTACACTAACAAACTGTAACATACAATGTTGCCTAGGTTTTGTTTTAACCCTTATTATTCTTTCATTCTTAATCAATAACTATCATAGAGTGACACACAAACACCACTCCACAAAATATAATAATTATGCCCTTAAACTAGTTACTATGATATTTCTAAACCAAAAACAAACAAAAAATGTTTTAAAGAGGATGTCCCCTTTTCTTTTTTAGTGCAGTATTAATGCATTAATTTCTTAAAAATGTATTTTACATTTAAAATCCAAGCCATTTCTTCTTGGGTTAATAATTAACTTCCATGCCTCACAGACATGCAACTCCTGTGTACCTTTCAGTGAAAAAAGGTGAGGTAAGGGGAGCTACTAGTGCTGCACCTATTTTCAAGACGGAGACACAACTGAATTACTTTTTGGTTTCCTGATATGTTTTTAAGAATTTTGCAACAACTTTGGAATTCAAAATACTGATTTTTCAACCCTACTACTGGACATTTCTTACAATTTAAATCTATTTCATACGTAGAAAGAGATGGAATTAATAACAGTATTTTAATAAAACAAACACATAAATAGCTGAGAGGATCCAACCCCTTCTCAGCTCAAGGAGTAAAATGCCCAGAAACTAAAGCCATACATATGGTCTCTTAACATAAAATGTCTAGGGAAAAATACATCACATACAACTTTAAAGCTCAATGGATGACTTTCAATAGATCGCAGCGAGGTAGCTGCTCTGCTACGCACGAAACCCTGACCCAGAATCAGGTCGTCTACGAATGATTTAGCACCGGGTTCCCCACGAACGTGCGGTGCGCTACGGGAGAGAGGCGGCCCCCTTCTGTCCGCTTGGAGGTAAGGGGAGGTAAGGGGAGCTACTAGTGCTGCACCTATTTTCAAGACGGAGACACAACTGAATTACTTTTTGGTTTCCTGATATGTTTTGCAACAACTTTGGAATTCAAAATACTGATTTTTCAACCCTACTACTGGACATTTCTTACAATTTAAATCTATTTCATACGTATAATTTCTTATTTGATTTTTGCTCAGTAAAGAAAAACACTTGAAACACTGAGCAACTCATAGATTAAAATGGAGCTTTTCTCACAGCCCAATGCAGACATTTTTTCCCATGGTGACCTAAAAATAAAATAATAAACCTGGGACATTTGTTAAGGGAAGACATCCTTAACATATTATTTTAAACAATATGCTTGTGAGCTTTTAGCCGTATTATAAAAATCCCAAACATATCCTAACCAGAACAAATACAATTGAAATGTATTTGCTGGTTACACACAAACAGAAAACACACAAGGGGATTTGCCTTAAAACTTTTGAAATCAACGACTACTGTACAAACACAAACACATAATTTCAACTTTTATACTCTGCCAATTAATTTAACAAACAAAAAACAACAAAGCACACTTCTCTTTTCTTTCTATCATATCTAACCTGCTTTTAAAACTAATTTAAATCTGCGGAGCTTTGAGTTAACTTTCGTGCCTGGAATGTTATCTCTGTACTTTGTTCAGTTGGAAGGAGGGGAGTTACTTCAGCTTTAGGCTTCTGTCTCTCCCTCCTCTCTTGAGGTGGAAATAGAGCAGAGGGAAAATAATATCTTCTGGTTTAAGAAGCTCATTCGCCTTGCCAGTATGAATGAACTCTTAAATCTGACCAGTTACCGGGCCAATTATAAAAAATGTCAAAGATCAAAAGATCTTCCCAAATATGCCCATTCTTTGTCCTCCTCTCTCTCTCCACAGACCGTCAAACTCTCCTTTATCCTGTATTGATTTGTTCGTGTTGTAGTGGGGGTGTACACCTTTTAAAAATTAAACTTAATCGACAGCAATGAATGATATTCTTATTTTGTAAGAACTTGCAAACTTCTACAATCACACACACAAGAATTACTCAAGAAAATAGAAGGATTTAGGAGTGCTTGTAGACAGCAGGCTTAGCACTAGTGCCAAATGTCATGCAGTAGCTGCAAAGGCAAACAAGATCTTATCCTGCTTCAAATGGGCAATGGATGGAAGGGAAGTAAACATAATTATGCCCCTTTACAAAGCATTAGTAAGACCACACCTTGAATATGGAGTACAATTATGGGCACCAATCCTAAGAAAAGACATTATGGAACTAGAGAGAGTGCAGAGAAGAGCCACCAAATTAATAAAGGGGATGGACAATCTAACTTATGAGGAGAGGCTAGCTAAATTAGCTTTATTTACATTAGAAAAGAGGCGTCTAAGAGGGGATATGATAGCTATATACAAATATATTCAGGGACAATACAAGGAGCTTTCAAAATAACTATTCATCCCACGCCAGTGCAAAGGACTTGGGGCCATCCCTTAAGGTTGGAGGAAAGGAAATTTCACCAGCAATAAAGGAAAGGGTTCTTTATAGTAAGGGCAGTTAAAATGTGGAATTCATTACCCATGGAGACTATGATGGCAGATACAATAAATTTGTTCAAAAAAAGGTTGGACATCTTTTTAGATTGGAAAGGTATACAGGGATATACCAAATAAGTATACATGGGAAGGATGTTGATCCAGGGATTAATCCGATTGCCAATTCTTGGAGCCAGGATGGAATTAATTTTTCCCCTTAATGGGTTTTTTTGTTTGCCTTCCTCTGGATCAATAAGTAAGTATAGATATAGGATAAAGTATCTGTTGTCTATATTTAGCATAGGTTGAACTTGATGGACCTATGTCTTTTTTCACCCTCATCTACTATGTAACTATGTAACTATGTAACTATGTAAAACAATCCTTGTAACATACTTATACCTTACAATCTTAACAAAATAATTTGGGGACAAAAATATATTTTCCCTACCTTGAACTTTACATAGGGCGTGTTCCCCACTGAGATTCGCAATACTTGAGAAAAGCTGAGATTCTCAATCCAGACGGGGAAGACCCCTCTTAGGAATTCTCACTTGGGACTATCCCGGATCTTTTTTTTAGGCAAAAACAATCTGTTGAGTATAATGATGGGCACCGATGGACTGTGACATTACTAGTGCAAGCCAGTATGCACTCATACTTGGTTTAATCAGGCATTAGAAATTTGGGTTTCATGTCTAAACTATATATTGGTAAAATTGTATTTTCTGCTTATTTACATAATACTCTTTCTCAGCTAATACCGTAACACAATTAAAGAGTCCTCTTTCAAAAGTCTCTATCTCTGTCACCATTGTTCTGATAACAGTCATTCTGTTTTCTCTGGTTATCTCTCCTAGGAGCTCTGCAATTTTTGGCAAAATGTCCTGACTTTCTATAATTATAACACTTTTTGTACCTTCCTTGTTCACAGGGATATTATGTGATCTATTCTGAGAATCAAACACAGGCTCCTCAGCTTTATCCTGTGAATAAAACTCTATCTGCACTTGCACCAATGTAACACTTTCTTTTCCCACCTTGTCTTCCTTACTGTGCTTCATATATTCTTCCACAGTAGCATACCATACCATAGAACTATGCTCAGCCAAAGAAGAGATGGCTGAGCAGGATATAAATAGAAACTAGGATCCAATGAGACTGGGGGCGTGAGTCCAGCAGCACAGGGATAGGCTGGGAAACACCTGAAGCAGGTTAGCAGGTATTTTGTGTTGTCGCGCGGCTTAAGAGTTGTGCATGTATGTCACGTGTGCCTGCCGAGTGGGGGACATGCGGCACGAGCAGGGGGGGACGGAGCCTAACTCCGTGTGAGACTTAGAACTCCCCTGGGTGCGCGCGCATCCTGTAACTCGGCCACACTGAGCTGGGGACAGCTGCCGTGGAGTGCTGTAAGGCGGCAGGTAAGGAGGGAACCATCTTTGAGAGAGATTTCCCTGATTCCTTACACAATTCTAGAGTGGCGATCAGCTATGAGAAGCTGATATGTGCTACTAGAATAACACGAGTTTGAGAAACTGGCGAACAGTGGCGAGAAGAGGCTTCTCGCTGTCCATTTGGCGAATTATTTTCTCGCAAAAACCCCCACAGATTTTCGAGATTCACGCCAGCTTCTCTCTGCTAACTTAATCTCTATAGGCATTTTTGTAGAGAAGCTGGCGAAAACGTACTTATTTGAGTTTCTGCATAGGCCCCTATTTTAGAAACAGGCATTCCCTAATCCAAACATCCTGATCCTTAACAGATAAACACATTTATATTTTGATATAAAATCCACAGAAATATATAATAATACCAAAAGTGCCAGAACAAGCATCTCAGATATAGTTAAACATAATAAATGTTAAACACCACTGATATAATTTTAAACTATAAAAATGATACCAAATAAATATCTAAATTCAATCAGTGAGGTGTTAATGTTTTTAACCTAAATATTTGTGTAGTTTCCAAACGGTTAATTGATAGTACTCTATCACCACCTCGGTAACACTGTTTTGATAAAACAATACCCAAAAAATGTATGCCAGATGGGTCACTATTGTGACATATTTTAAAATGGTTGGAGAGACTAGGTGTCTCCAAACCTGTCCTAATATTCCTAATATGTTCGGACATACGTGTTTTAAATTTCCTCTTAGTCTGCCGACATAGTATTGATTACAAGGGCAAATTAAAAGATAAATTACAAATGTAGAGTCACATGAAATTAAATCTTTAATCGTAATTTAACATCTGAGGGATGGGATTCAAATTCTTTAATTGAACCACTAATCAAAATATTGATTCTTCAGCTACTGCATTTTTTACATTTGAAGAAACCAATTGGTCAAACAATTACCATTATAATTCACATTCTTAATCTGACTATTGGCTATTCAATTTTTTATATTCCTAGCTTTTGTGAATATCATTTTTGGTTGATTAAGGAAATAAAGTATATAAAACTGGATACTTAGTCAAAATATTCCAGTGTTTGGTTAATATTTTCCTAATCTCAGTTGCCTGGTTACTGTATTGAGTAAAAAATGCAAACTCACTTTGATTCACCACATCAACCCTTGATGTAGTCTTATATTTGATTAAATCAGATCACAATAGGGCTTTTGATTTGTCATAAGCATTCTTTATAATTTGTACCTTGTAGTTTTTATCTTTAAATGTATTTTTCAAAACTTCAGCCTGTTGTTCATATACGTCAATTTTTGAACAGTTCCGTCTGAGTCGACGAAACTGTCCATACGGTATAATACTGAGCCACATAGGATGATGGTTACTACTGGTCAGTATATAGTTATTCCTTTCTACCATTTTATTAAACATTTTAGTTTCGATTTTCCCTTGTTCTACATAGATGACAAGGTCTAAGAACTTCACGTGTACTTCGCTGACGGCGAAACTAGTAGGGTAGGGTATGTGGAGTACGAAGTATTGCCGTGGAGGACAAACTGTTGCGATTGGGGATATCCTGTGACAATCTTGTTTGGAGATATCGCGAGATGCGAGGAGACTCTTATCCTCACGTGACGCAGAAGTGTTTGGTGTTCGGAGGACCCAGTGGAGAGTGACGGGGTTTTCTCACCAGCGGTTTACTTTTCCAATGACATTTCAAACCGTGCATATACGGAGGTACCGCACAGAGGACGTTTTCTCTTGAAGCGGTTCAAGATAGCTGCAGGACACAGTGTGTTCTATCTGGGGAATATATATTTTTATGGCTTTAGTTCATTAAATCTTTTTGTACGTGAGTACACTCTTTTTTAATTTTTTCCTTATCATATTGCCATTATTTGCTTTGAGAGCCGGCTGATCCAACCACATCAGCGGAAGCTTCTTTGCATGAGGAGGATATTTCCTGGCTGAGTCCAATATTTGCAATTCAACTGAGGAGCCCAGCTGAGCTTCACAGAGTGGACCATCTCTACCAACATATCCAGCTAAGGTGACTTACTCTGCCTGATTTGAAATTATCATCTTGTAAGTGCATTCATTTACAGCAAGGATTATCTATTTATATTATACAGAGTATACTATGTTCTGTTTTTGTCTTTTTCTCTCCTGTGCGATTTAGGTCATTTTCCAGTACTATATTGACTTTTCTCTTTGTGCAAGCTGCAGGGAGAGTTTAGTTCATTTATTTTAGCTAGTCAACATTATGGGCCTCATTCATAAAGCCTCGATAAGGCCCTTATCGAGCACTTATCGACCAAAATGGCTACTCGTATTCAGAAAGCCTTGATAAGTGCTCGATAACGGCCTTTATCGACGCAAAATTTTATGATCAAAAGAAAATCGCCAATTGAGCGGCGATCAGCCACTTATCGACCATTTTTGGGAGGATCATAAACTTGTGCGATTCAGATACCCGCGAGATGGCTGTCGCGGCCAATTGCAGCCCTAAAAGGCGATCTTCTAGCCAAATCCAATTCACCTCAAAATTTAGGTAAATTGGTGGGGAGCTGGCCTCGATGAGTTGCGATGTGTCGGGACTTAGAAAAAATCAGGCCATTTTCCTGCCTCGGATTGATGCCAGGGGTCTCCGGAGCTGATAGCCATTAATAGCAGCTCCGGACCCCCCCCCCCCCCGGCATGCATCCAATGCATGAAAAATGCATTTATAGCAACTTCATTACCTTAGAGGCTAACCGCTAAGGCAATGAAGGGGTTAAACACCCGTGCCAGGCTTACTGTGGCTAGCGAGGGTGGGAGAAGGGGGAATTTGGCCCTTAGTGGCTGTTTAGGCCTTGCGGGGGATTTGCGGGGGGACTTAACCCCTTCATTACCTTAGCGGTTAATACCGCTAAGGTAATAGAGGGGTTAACCTAACCGCTACCCACCCGCAAGGTCTAGACACCCATCCTTAGGGCTAATACCTCCTTCACCCATCCATGAGGCCTAAGCACCCACCCCGGACTGACTATACCCACCCTATACCCATTGAGTAGTATAGTGGTAAATCATACCGATATAATAATAATATGGGCATGATAAGCCTTTATAGCACTCAATGGGCACCCTAATTACAATACATTAATACACAAGACACACAATAATCATACCTAACTAAACTCCAAAAAAACACACTTCACTAAATAAAAACAGTAGCCAGCTAATCAATCAATACAAGCAATAACAACATCAACAATGAATTAATTAAACCATTAACCAATCAAAACAATTAATTCCTAAACCAACTCAAAATGAATAGTAACACTAACCAATCAAAACAATTAATTACTACAACATTAATTAATTTAAACAATAAAATAGAAAGAAAGAAATTCTAACAATATCTGAACTAACCATAAAACGCATTAGCTAACATAATATAACATTAACTACAAATGAACACCAATCGCAAACCTTTTATTAGCATTAAGCATGAAAAAACAAACATTCACATCCACATAATAAACTGAAATGAAAAAAAGCAACAGCAATAACAAGCGAGAAATACCCCCCAAATATTGTCATAATAATGTATTAATCTGTACCCTAAAGTGGTACAGATTAATATATTATCAGTCAATGTGCGTCCCCCCAAAAATCAAAAAACACATCCAATGAATAAACCTGTAAAAAGAGACATTTACAAACATGCAATATATTACTTACCATTAGAAGCGGTGGCCCTCCGAATCCTGGGGAAACAGGAAGCTCACGTACCTTGAAGCCCTCCAACAGCATCCGATGCCATCCGCCATGAAGATCCGGATCAGGTTCCCAAATCTTCTTTTTTCTTTCTTTAATCACCTTCTTGTATCTTCATCTGTAACCATTTCTTGATCTTCTTTATCTTCTTGTTGTAATCCAAATAGCCCCATGGTAGATCCCAACCGATGTTGTCTCGTCATCTTCTTCGGCTCAAATGAGGCGTCACTGCCTTAAATAGGGCTTATGACATCACATTTAGCATAAAAATGGTTAACAGCCACCTGATTGGCTATTAAAACCATGTTCCGGAGGCGCATGCGCGAGAGTGAGACGGATGGCAGCATAAGCCTTGAGCTCCATCCCTCACCCCCAATAAAACACTAATAAATCGAGCAGAATGGACCTTTGGCACTCCTAACCACTCTAACATAAACATTAAAACTGTAGAGATGGCACCGATGCAGGCAAAGAAGAAAAAAGAAGGAGATCTCCGCAAATATCTGGGCCGCTCGAGCTCACGGAGCGTGGCAGCAACAATGGCGCCAGATTCGAATGCAGGCTCAGAATCAGAGCGGTATGAAGACACAGCGGAGGGACCTGAGCAATTACCAGTCCGCCGCTGTGATTTTGAGCGGCTATACAGGGACATGAAAGCCCTTATTCACCTCGAAATGCAGGGCTTAAAAAAAGAGGTGCAAGGACTCGGCGAGCGCACCGGAGCACTTGAAGAGAAAGTAGGCAACAACTCAAAACTTATTTAAAAAGCGGACAAACGCTCCACATATCTCCAGGCACAAATCAATGAATTGGCAGACAGGCAGGAGGACGCGGAGAACAGGGACCGCCGGAATAATATCAGAGTACACGGTATCCCTGAGGCCATCACTGATTTGGAGGATTTCATCTCCCGATGGATGGCAGAGCTGCTCCCTGACTGTCCAGCTAACGAGCGAATTATGGATCGCTGCCACCGTGCCCTGCGAAGCAAGCCAGCAGCGACAGAGCAGCCGAGAGATGTAATTGCCCGGCTGCACCACTACCGCACCAGGGATGCCATTCTACAGAAAGCCAGAGTGGCAGGAGCCTGCAGATTTGAAGAGGTTACTATGCAGCTCTTCCAAGATCTCTCCCCGCTCACCTTAGCCAGGAGAAGGAAATTCCAGCCCATCACCAGAACACTGAGGGACCGAGCCATCAGATATAGATGGACCTTTCCGTTTGGCCTGCTGGTCATCCGAAACGGAAGGGCCATCTCCATGAAGGAGATAGAAGAGGGTGACGAGTTTCTGCAGAAGCTGGGGGTCAAAGAGAACTCCCCCACGAGCCCTCGAGGGGAGAAGCCAAGAGATGCGGACTGGCAGGTGGTAGGGGCAGCAAGAGAAAGCCGGGACGATCTCAACTGATAGCTTACCCAAATTCTTTTATCTCCCCTGGAGATACCTCATTGTTAGAGGCCTGTTAATAAAGTTGCAAGTTAACCTCTGAGTTGTCTCCCCCTATTGTTAACCCCTTGAGCGAAGAAAAAAGATCCTGCTGATCAATTCGCTATCTCCTGACTCAGTGCTACTTCGTGGCGGGGCCCCGCAACCCTCACGGTAACTCCTGCAAGAAAGACTAATCAAAAATTGAAAAACCATACCTGCATGCATCATGGCGGCACAAGGTGGAACGCATGATGCCCATCATGGTGAAAGGACACGATCGGGAACACGAGGCAGCATCACAGAAGTACAGCATGCTTCGGTGGGAGAGCTGGGGGAGTGGCGACCTCTTCCGCGGGCTCCAAGTGAGAAAATGGCGTCCCCCGGAACGACGTCACCGGAAGTGAGCGGGACGCCATCTTGGAGGAGGCAGGGGAGAATTCACTAAAGATGTCATCACTGAGCGCCGAGCATTGTCCAGTCTCGCGAGAAGCGAAACAGGAACACAAACCGGGCAATGGGGAAGGAGGAGCGCCAGGATCGCCGTGAAGAGGAGACCCCCTGTCCGACAGCAGGCAAGAAGGAAAGAAGTGATGACAGCACCCTGCAGCACGCCGTGAGGAGTGACCACGCGCCGCCAAGCTTGCAGCACACAGAGAACATCAAGAAAGTGGCTTATCTAATAAACATTGTTTCCACACAAACACCACTTTGTGACCAGTCATTCCCCTCGTGACCAGGCCCCTAAACCAAAGACATACTACTGGACTTGGGATGTCGGGAGGGACATAAGGCCATAGTTATAAAATCTAGTGCAGACTCCTATAAATAGAGGAAGGGGGGGAGAAAAGGGAAAAGTTGAGCTCGATAGATCAAGGCGATATCTTCTCAAAGGAAGGAGAGGAGTAACAAGAAGGGGAAAAGACGCTAGACAGTTAGGGGGAAAAAGTTGCAGTAGCACAGTTAAACTGCCGAAGGATGGGTTCTGTTTTAAAATAACTTACCTATTATTATCGGGGGGGAGGGTGGGGTGCCCTCCAGTTTCACCTAGGGCATGAGCCTTCACATGGGCGCAGGGGTAACCCCTTCCGGAGGCCCATGAAAGTCCTCACTGGACCAGCAATGGGGAGCGGTAGAGGGGGGTGGAGGTCCATCCTGGACTACGCTCGTGCTGTACGTCCAGGAGGGGCAAAGAAGGCACTTGGGGGGGATTGGTCTCGCCCAAATGCCAGATGTGTTAACATTGTATTTTCATGTCCGGTTATATGTGTTTATTTGTTGTACATTCCCTTGTTTTCCCCGGCTGCAGTCAGAAACCACAGAAAGATCTAGAGGATATCCGATGATGAGACCCTGGGCTCAGATGAACGCTTACAGACAAGCAAAGGTTTGGAAATACACACATGAGTAAAGGGATTACTATCATTTCACACAATGTGAAAGGCTTTAATAGCCCAGGGAAATGCAGACTAGCCATGGCGGACTACAAGAAAACAGACCCCGACATAATTTTATTACAAGAGACACATTTCTCTAAATCCAGCTCTATCTATATAGACTATAGGTTTAAGACTTGGTTCTCAGCCTCAGCCAGTAAAAAAAAAAAGAGGAGTAGCCATACTACTTCATAACCGTTTGCCTTTTGCAGTTAAGACCATTAAAAAAGACAACAACGGCCGATTTCTGATTATAATCGGTGAAATAAGAGGTCAGCCGATCACATTGGCAAACGTTTACGCCCCGAGTGAAGGCGCAGAGGCTTTCCTGAAAAGGTTATTTTCCGTCCTCCAGAGGATAGCGCAGGGATGCGTAGTACTAGGGGGCGACTTTAACCAGACACTGGATCCGGTAATGGATTAGTGCACCCTGAGCGGTAAAACTAATTCGAAGGTCAGACAAACCTGGAACAGGGGGCTGAAAACCAATAATCTTTTAGATATATGGCGTGAGCAGCATCGTCATGACAAAGGATTTACATTTTACTCCCACCCACACGACAGATACAGTAGGATAGTCTACCTCTTTGTATCTAGCAGAATGGTTTCTCAGATCTCCCACTCGGGCATCCACGATATTTCGTGGTCAGATCATGCGCCGATAGAGCTGCGGTGCTCGGATTTTATTCTGGACAGACCAGGAGCAAACTGGAAACTTAATGAAGTTTTACTAAAAATCCCCGAAATTTCACAAAAAGTGGGGGATAGAATCAGCGAATATTTTCAGGAGAATATGGGAAGTGTGACTTCACAGGCTACCCTATGGGAAGCCCATAAGGCAACTCTGAGAGGAGAGCTCATAGGGATCGCAAGCAGGCGGAAGAGGGAGAAGGACAAAAAAATTAATCAGTTACAATCAGAATTGGCAGTCCTTTCAGCCCGACATAAAGATAACAAAAATGCAATGACCCTTAAGGAGTTGCTAGACACCAAAACTAAACTTAATATCTTGCTGGCCTCCCGTGCTGAGAAGGAGCTGACATGGTCTAAGCGGAAAATTTTTGAAAAAGCAAACAGGCCAGATACCCTACTTGCCAACAAATTACGAGACAGAAACCATGTCTCCCAAATGCATACAATTCGAACAGAGCAGGAGGATCTAACCTCTGACCCTAAAAAAATAGTAAATGAATTTAAAACATATTATGAAACCCTATATGACGGGGCAAAGGTGGCACATACGCCAACCACAAAAGCAGGACTAAAGACGTTCTTAACAGAGGCTCAATTGCCAAAAGTGACCAGAGAGGAGAGGGACGCACTACAGGCAGACTTTACTATTGAGGAAATTCTAGAGGTAATGAATTCATTGAAAGCAGCCAAGGCCCCGGGCCCTGATGGCTTTTCCAATCTCTATTACAAGAAATTCCGCAAGGTATTAGCTCCTCACCTACTAAAACTGTGTAATTCCTTTCTGGATGGTGCCCCCATCCCGGGATCGATGCTCCAGGCGTCTATCTCGGTGATCCACAAACAGGAAAAGGACCCAGCGGACTGTAAAAGCTATAGGCCCATATCATTAATAAACTCAGATACAAAAATCTTTTCCAAAATACTAGCTAACCTCCTTAACCAGGTATTGCCCAGGTTGGTCCATCCCGATCAAGTAGGGTTCATATGTGGTCGACAAGCGGCAGATAACACCAGACGGATTATAGATCTGATTGATTTGGCACAAAAAAAACACATCCCGTCTATGGTGCTTAGTCTAGATGCAGAAAAAGCGTTCAACAGAATTGACTGGCCCTACTTGAGAGAGACGCTGGGAGCATTCGGCTTGGGTGGGAGAATGGTGGAGGCAATTCTCGCTCTGTATCAGGTACCGACGGCGAAGGTCAGGCACCAGGGCTTCCCCTCGGGTGAATTCCTGATTAAGAGCGGCACCAGACAAGGCTGCCCTCTATCACCCCTCCTCTTTGCGCTATGCATCGAACCCCTAGCGGCGCACATCCGCCTCAGCCCGAACATAGCAGGAATCCAAATTAGTGACCAGCCACATGAGGTGGCCCTGTACGCTGATGACGTGATACTCACATTATCACAGCCCCTCACCTCTCTGCCGAATGTCTTTCAATTACTGGGGGGAATTTAATGCGATATCAGGGTTGAAAATTAACCAGGCAAAATCAGAAGCCCTGAATATCAACCTACCTAAGGCCACCGAGAAACTGATCACGGTAAACTTTGATTTCAAATGGCAAACCTCCTCTATAAACTATCTAGGGATAAATATCACAAAGCAATCAGGCAACCTATATAATGCAAATTACCCCAGACTGATACGGACACTGAAGGAAGATCTCCGTAAATGGGCAGGGTACAATATATCCTGGATTGGCAGGATTCAGTCTCTCAAAATGAATCTCCTTCCCAGAATTTTGTACCTATTCCAGACCCTTCCGGTCCCTATAATCAGGGAAGATATCCTTCGGTTACAGTCCGCTATGGTGAAGTTCGTCTGGGGTAATAAAACCCCCCGCATCAAAACTAGCACAATGATTAGGCCCACAGCAAGAGGAGGATTAGCGGTACCTTGCCTGTTATCATATTTCAGAGCGGCCCAATTAACCCAAATTATCCAGTGGCACACCCACCCTAATCTGAGGCGGTGGGTGGAACTGGAGGCGGCTTGTTGTGCCCCGGTGGCACTGCAGGACCTGATCTGGCTTCCAAACAAGGTGCGCAAAACCTTCAGTCACCCGCTCCCCGCGATTGACAGCTCTTTAGCAGTATGGGAAGAGAGCAAATATAAGTACGTCCTAATGAGACAACACTCCTTGATGACCCCAATTTTGGGGAACCCTGATTTCGCTCCGGGCCTGCAGAAGAAAGATTTCACTATCTGGACACAGAAAGGCTACACTCGCCTTTTACACCTAGAGGGTAGAATATCTATCAAACCTTTTGAGCAAATTAAGTCAGAAAAAACTGTTCCAAATTCAGAATTTTTTAGATACCTCCAGCTAAGAGCTTTCTATGATAAATTTGCCATCCGTGCTCAAAGGATACATTTTGAACAGCTCTGTTCTAGAGGAACAGGAACCAAGGGACTCATCTCTGTGATGTATAAGGCGGTAGTCTGTCCGACCCCTGACGCCGACATGACACTTAAGTACAAGACCAGATGGGAGAGAGATCTAGGGGAAACACTAGATGACGAGGACTGGGACTATATTATCTTAGCAGCAGCTAAGAGCTCAATCTGCACGACATTAAAGGAGAACGCGTATAAGGTCCTGATGAGGTGGTATTTGACCCCGTTACAATTATCAAAGTTTATCAAGGGTTACCCCCCATTGTGCCCCAAACAATGTGGGGAGCAGGCAGACTTGCTGCACATGCTGTGGGGTTGCACCAAGATACTTCCAATCTGGGAGGACATCAGGAATTGGCTCCAGAGAATTCTCGATTGCACGATCCCTTTAGACCCCTGGTTGTTTCTGCTGGCCAGACGCACCCCGGGGCTAAATAGATCGGAGCACAATTGCTGATTAATTGCACATTTTGCAACTGCCCTGAGGTGCGAAATCGCAGCATTGTGGAAGCAGCCCGAGATACCAAATATCCCACAAATCAGAAATAGAATTTGGCATGTTTGTCGGATGGAACAGTTAACGAGTCTGGTTAACGACACCGGCACAAATTTCCTAAAAGTCTGGGCGCCATGGTTAGCCCTGAACGATATCCCAGGGATCAATGCCTCCAATATATTGCTTTAATAGCTCAAGACGCGTTCTCCTTGGATGGATGTGGATGACTAGAGGACACATAATAGAGACAGGAGGGAGGGATAACCAGAATGGATCACAGGGTGATTAGGCAAGGTCTGTAGTACCCACCCGAAGACGTTCGCGAACAGTAGGCTAGAAACTATCCCGGGACCTAGTAGAGCTGAGTTACCTAAGAAGAACCCAGAGGTTTCGGAATTTTCTACGGCAGCTACCTCCCCCCCCCTCCCCCTCCCCTCCCCAACTTCCCCTCCCCCCCCCTCCCTACCTCTCCCCTGGTGTATCCTGGTTGTAAGTCTAGTTGGTCTGTTAGTCTCCCCAGTATGTCTATTGTGAGTTCCAATACAAAATGAGTTGATGTGAGTACCCTTATATAAGACATTGGGTTGGTTGATAGTGTTATGATTGTACCATGCACTCAATAAAAACTTCTTTGGTTGAAAAAAAAAAAACCATGTTCCGACTTTAATTTTTTTTTTGACATGACGTAACTTAAAGGGAATGATGCCAGCCAATCAGAATGGCTGTGCTTCATTTGCCTATAAGATGACGTTACGAAGCAGGCGCCACATGGTATTTCAGCCAATCAGATCGTGGGAACCAATTCCACACTCTGATTGGCTGAAATACCTTGTGACACCGGATATCTTGGATTTAGTGACATAATCTTAAAGGCAAATTAAGCACAGCCATTCTGATTGGCTGGCATCATTCCCTTTAACATGACGTCACTAAATCCAAGATGGTCACTGTGTCACAAGCACTCAAATAACTAAGAGGTATGTAGTACTCTTAATCTTAAAGCACACAATAGTATACTGGGGCTAAATCTGAGAGGAGCACACTGGGACAATAATCCTCAACCTCATCAACATGCAAGATATAATACAAGTAGACTTGCTGTACTGCACTAGACTGGTATAACAGTGGACACATGTCCTGGATGGTAATAACTGCAGCTGGCAGTCAAGAATGGCCGCAGTCACAATATGATAGCAGTCATAAGTAAAATGCATGAAAGGTGATAGAGAGAGTGTAGCAGACATAAATTAATGTATATCCTGGATACTAGAAATACTTAGCAGCAAAGTCTCGTAGCATAATTACGTGTTCCCAGAGAAGGGAAAGTCAGGGGGTCCTGCCCAGCGCTCCCACTCCGCGTTTCGACCTCTATCTTAAACTTGGAGGGACAAATCAACAGCAAAAATGGAAGGAACTACACAAACACCAATATACATATCTCAAGTCCAAAAGATTAAGGACCCAGTTTAATCCTGATGATGCATCTCTCTTCTCACTAGATACAACTCAAGCCTCCACAATAATGATAAAGATAAAAAGAAAAAGAGAAGAGCGCAAACTTCATAGTGAAGTATGTATTTTACTGGACACAGAAAAAAAGATTAAAGACACATACAGACATCTGAGAATAAATATTATTTTTTCACAAACATCTGTAAGTGTTTTTAATCTTTTTTCTGTGTTCAGTAAAATACATACTTCACTATGAGGTTTGCGCTCTTCTCTTTTTCCTTTTATCAAACTAAACTGTGAAAAAGTGTCCCAGAGAGGCTTCCGTAGTTCTGTACCAGCACCCGGTTTTTAGCTGCGCAGTTTCTTCCCACCGGACACGGGAGGGGAGTTCTGAAACTGCCAGGGTGCCGGAGGTCTGCAGTGGAGCTGCTCTGGACATTTATTATATGCGATCTGAAATATGCTCCCTATATCCTCTTGATCATTCGGGGGAGCTGTGAGGAAGTGTGGTTTCACCAGTGGGACAGTGCAGTCAATGGGGAAATCTTGAAGTGTCACAGTGCATTGGAACAGAGGACTTGTCTTCACAGAATTTCCTCACAGAACTTTCTATTGGTCTGTACTTACACATGGCCGTTTAAATATTATTTCTAGTATATTTTATCCTCCACCCCACTCAGATAGGTCTACAGTATGTTTGACCAATATGTGATTTAATTTACTATTTCCACACTACTTGTGGTTCCTTCCATTTTTGCTGTTGATTTGTCCCTTTGCTCCCCCTTTTTCTGTTTCACTGTATTTATATCAAGGATCATGGTTGGGGGACCATTTGGCCTCCTCCTTTTTCACTATTAACACTGAATTAACATTCTACCAACCAGAGAAATTAAGATTTAATTGTCTTTTGGGGTATGTGTCATTGAGCTGCATTCTACCAACCAGAGAAATTAAGATTTAATTGGCTTTTGGGGTATGTGTGTGAGCTGACTCCTATCAATTGAGAGAGAAATGATAATCTAATTAACTATTTTGTATGTCTGAATTGATTAGACAACCCCTCCCTTAAGTGTTAGTCAAATGCATGTGAATAGAGCATTTAAATCACTGAAGCATGGCTTTGAGCCATAAGGCTGTGTAACATCAAAAGCGTCACATCATAAGTGTACATCTAAAGTGTCTACAAGAGTTCATTTTGGAGTTGAAATTGGAGGTGAAGATTGGAGGAAGATCTGGACTCTGTATTACATCTCTGCCACTGTGAGACATTAACTTTTAACATCTGTGATTTATTTGTACACTTTTATCCTCCAGTACCTTGGAACTCTCTCCTCCTGCATCTCAATATGCCCTCCCTATTGCTTTTTCTGTTGACTGTTTCCTTACTCCTTTGTGAACGTCTCTGTTCTCTCCAACTTCCCCACTCCCCACTGCACCATTTTTTATACACCTCTCTCCCAACAGCTTCTTTACCCGTCAATAAAAAATCACCCACACAAATACTCTATTCACACCCTCTGTCTACTCCTTCCTGCTGCTGGGGATCTGCCCTAAGCCTGAAGCCAGTCATACAAACCTGATCTCACTCATGCCTCCCTGCCACCTCTTACGCTGTAAATGGTGTTAACCTTTTCATTTAACACTGACCTTCCTTAAATTTTACCCCACAAATCAAGCATCATCCTGCACTCATGGCTATTGTCCCACACTCAGTCATTCCTACCACCCATTCTGACCAAGCACTGCCATCTACAGCACTTATTCCCTCACCTGCTGTCTCTGGAAGTTTCCCATTAAACCTTTTAGATTGTAAGATCTTCGGGGCAGGGATTTCCTTTCCTATTGTCTGATTTTGCTGCACTTATTGTTTAATTATAATTCCCTTTAATGTATTCTTTGTGAAGCACTGAGTATACTTTTGGCGCTATATAAATAAAGACATACAATACAACAGACTTCTTTGAATCTGGGCCTAGGAACACAGAATGCTAGAGATGAAAAGATAAGATATCTTCACCCTGTGAAACGCACAGCGTTAATTCCCCCCTTGATTTTGCACCTTGGTAAAGGTAATGATCATATAATATCCTTGCTATGTAAGAATGAATGGAAAATATATAGTTTAAAAAATAAAATATTCACCAAAATTGCGAACATTTATTTTCAATCGTTTTTGTGATGTTAACTGTTTTTCATAAATAGTTTTCTATTTTTGCACCTTTTTAATTTTTGGATTGCTGTTGATGCTAATGCAATTGTGCTTATACATGCATTAAAAATTTAAAAGTGTTTATATCCAGAAACTAATGTATTTTTCCAAGAAATTAAACTTTCAAAGCTATTCTGACTAACTAAACTTTATCTTACCTAATAAAAACAGTGCAAACTAAGAGAATTGTACACAGTAGAATGGACTTTATTTACAAGCATAAATATAGTTAATGCTTGTTTAAGCTGCCATAAACAGATGCACTTTAACTTGGAATCAAAACTCTTTTACGTCTCCTCAAAACATACTGTACAGTACTCTACTGCTCAAATATTTAGCTTTTTTATAAAATAACAGGAACAATTAATTTTTTTTCTTTTAAAAATGCAAAACATTAAAAATTCTGAACATTTACAGCTTGAACACTGTACAGCATGAAAACAACCTCAATTGAGACATAATTAAACGTTAAATTTCATAAAAGTCACAATATTTTCACTTTTTCAATAAAGTACATTGATTCACTTAATGGCAGAAAGAGATTAACACAACCAATACAATTTCTGGGGATAAACACAAGAAGGGAAAAAGGTTAAAGCATAACAAATTTATAGCAGAATAGGAGAAGGAAGGAAGGGGAACCAGCCACACGTGTTGTTGATGTGAGAACCCCGGAGAGACTGCTTCCACCACTGGCACGGTCCTGTGCATACCAGAAGGGATTTTGTGCGGAGCAGAGTATATACTCTGCCAGGACATCTTCCTGTCACCGAGAGGTCACTGTTAATACACCGCTTGTTATCACCTTGCTTGTCGTAAGTAGGGTTTTGATTTTTACCACCACCGGATGACCAGCTGCTCTCCACTGTCTCATTGCTGTCTTTTATGACAGAGTTCATTTTATAATAAATTTTATTTTCAGTTTATTCACTAGGAGTCCTATTGTTTATGTGTTGTATTGTGTAGACTGTGTTACCCAGCAATTGTGCGCTATGATTTGTGTTTGTTTTCTTTTCTCTCGTTTCATGGCCTGTCAAGCACTTGTGGAGATTTTCTGAAAATCACAGGACTTACCATTTTAAACATTTGGCGCCAGGTATTCTTTTTGTTTCATAACAAATTTAAAACAAAATAATTTTTCAAGTAAGCATTAAAACTTGAAAAACATCTAAAAAATATGTTATTTATAAGTACAAATTTGCATTATAAAATTGTTTCTGCAAACTACTAATCTGATACTTCAATCAGATAGAATCATATTATATAGGATCACTAGCAATGATTATAAAACAACTAAATAACTTGAAAAGTAGAGTTTTCTGAAGCAGGACTGTTATTCTCTTGAACACAATTACAGTTCAGATAACTTGCTGTATTAAAGTATACATCGAAGATTATAAAAGAACCGCTTCACTGCTAAAGCTTACTGGTGCATTGGCATGGGAATTCTATGATTTTTACAATTACACTTCTAAACAATGATTTGTGTGTCAGTTTGTGTTAAATCCTAGTAACCCATAAACCATTCTATTCAGAACAAGTTACACTTTAATTAGGTGTTGGTTCCAAGTTCATATTTGGTCATGTGACTACAGCAATCTCATAAGCATGTAAAAAATGTAGGGATTTTTTTTAAAGCAGTGTAGAATATAACAATATAAAATTGTAGTTGAAAAGACCATGTTACATTCCATACAGCTGCGGCCGCCTTTATCCTAGTGCGGCCGTAGCGACGCAACTCTGATAACCGCGGGCAGATTCAGTATGTTTTTGTTCCCCCGGAGTATATTGCGGTATTTTAGCGCTCGTAATATTAGCATTTTATTAGCGCTGTCTGCAATACTGCAATACCGTCTAAAAAATCAGGGGGGCGTTCATGAGCTGTTGTCTTCAAAGTCTAATACTTTAGAAGTTCAACCTACGTCAGTACACAGTCTGTGTGTGCGCGCAGTAATTGTAAATTTGCATATTTATACATGCATGTGCAGTGCTGTATGTCTCATTTGAAAATTGTTGAAACGCATAGGCGTGTACTGTAACAGTATCACATTTCAGCATATACAGCGCTCTCCCCTAGCTCGCCCCTGCACACACACACAGGATAATTTACTGCACTGCAGTATTTCAACTTCTTATCTTATCTACAGTACAGTATACCTCTCCCACACCATTCCTTTGAATGTGTGTCTTTCTGGTTTCAATCACATTCCTGCTTTTACCTGATGATTACTGCGCATGCCTTGTAACTTCGCCACTGCCATTTCTTTGAACTGCAGTACAGCTAATCCTTCATGCAGCTGTACCCTGTATCCCCCTCTTTTACGCACACACAAGGCTTGCTCAAAGATTTGAACCTCTTATCGACAGATACCTCTCCAGAACCATTCTGTTTCTAAAGCTTGTCATTGTGTTTTTAATCGTCCGTCCCTAGCCGAGAATTACCTCTCTGCGCCTGCGTGTAATCCTCTTTGGGTTGGGAGCTACAGTACATAGCTGATGATTACTGCGCATGCGTCTGTAACTTCGCCACTGCTTGCTTGTGAAGTTCAAGAGTGAGTGACCAAAAAAAAAATATATTTTTTTTTCTCCTCATTTTTTATTTTTATTTTCTCCACAAGCCTGCGTAAACCATCTTGATATTACAATATTCAATCTGTGCTGTAGCTTTTGACTGTGACACTGTGCGTTTGACTGCACATGGTTGATTTGTGTGCTTTTTATGTATTTGGGGGTGTAGGGATCAAATTATTATGATGTCCTGCCTTTTGAAAATATGTCATTTCTTTGAACTGCAGTACAGCTAATCCTTCATGCAGCTGTACCCTTTACCCCCCCTCCCCCATGCACACACACAAGGCTCGCTCAAGGATTTGAACCTCTCATCGACAGACACCTCTCAAGAACCATTCCGTTTCTAAAGCTTGTCATTGTGTTTTTAATTGTCCGTCCCTAGCCGAGCATCACCTATCTGCGAGAATGGAAACAAAAGAAAACAGCGCACAACGCCAAATAGTGAAGCAAATTCAACAATATATTATAGAATTAAAAAGGGGGTAATATATCTGCGTACATGAAAAAGGTTGGTAAAAGGCATGTAGTGTGTATCACACTGTTTACCACTCGGCGGCTGTTAGATTGTAGATTCAGGTGCTTGCTTCCCTCTGCTGCTGCAGCTCAGTTGATTCTGGGGCAGGGCGTCAGTCTTTTCACTCCCAAGGGGATTTCCTTTCATGCAGCCAGGTTCAGCAGCTGGAACTGGGGCTCGGTGAAATCGCTCCTGCTTCCTGGCCGATATGAAGCTGCTCCTGTACCTCGGCAGGTGTATCCTCTGCACAGAGGTTAAAACGCAGCTTGCTGGGGTGCCCTCAGCGTGCCACGATGCAGCAGTGGTGGATTCAATAGGGAAGTTTGAACAGTCTTACAAAGTCTCTCACAAGTGTCCAAAACAGCACACAGGATGAAATAAAAACAGGACAGGCCAATACATAGACAAAGGCCAATGTAAGCAGATATAAGGCAATAGAATGTAACATCCAACTAGTTTCGTAGAATTAACTACTTCTTCAGGGTGTGTGGGGTGCTGAGCCACCCCTGCGTTTACAGCTGTAGACGCCATTATCCCCAACACGGTTATGTGGCACTTATTATTTAATGTATAATTATCTCACTGTGGGAGTTGTGGTTTAATTTAAAAAAAAAAAAAAAAAAAATTATCACTAAATTGATGGTATAGTCACTGCACTGTATATATATATACATTTAAACTTTATAGGTAGTTAGGTAGTAGCGCACAGTTTTGTTTTTTGTGTTTACTATCACCTATCTGCGCCTGCGTGCCTAATTTCCTATTGTTGGCTTTGAGTCACCTCTCTGTAATCCTTTTTGGGATGGGAACTAACTGATGATTACTGCGCATGACTCACCCATCCACCCCCCCAACCCTTTGAGGCTTTGTTTACGGTAACGCTTGAGATAATCCCGTCTCAAATTTGATATGTAAATCTGATTTGCACAGCACTGTGAAAGTGAGAGTTAAAAAAAACATTTTCTGATTCATGTTGTTGATGCAGTAAATTACCACTTTTTCTCATTCTTTCTTTTTCTTTGGTGTAAGTGTGGGGGGGGTGTCAATGATTATGATTATCATGAATGTAAAGAAATATTTATTTTATTTTATCAGGAACAAAAAATACAAATATACAAATAATCATGAATAATACAAAATGCAGTCTTTATTCAGTTCTTCTGTCAGGTGAAAATTGAGGGCCGGTGGATAATCATGAATAATGCACATTGATAAGAATATTAATTAATAATATATAATATATAATAATATACAGCAGGGCCCCTGGTATACGGCGGGTTCCGTTCCAGAGGCCCGCCGTATAGAGAAAATCGCCGGAAAGCGGATCTGGCGATGTTCACTTCTGTGCATGCGCAAACCGGCATTTTTGCCGTTCTGCGCATGTGCAACCTATGGTATGCGCGCGCAACCTATGGTATGCGCGAGCAACCTGCGGTTTGCGCATGCACGCCGGGCGCACCTGCCCATTCTGCGCATGCGCGACTGGAAATTCAAGATGACGACCCCCTTCTCGGTGCCGCCGGATAAGCGGAACGCCGGATAACGGAGTGCCGAGAAGCGGGGTCCTGCTGTATATATAATAATATACATTTTTCTGTCTTTATTTTCTTCCTCATTCTGTGTACAGTACAGTAGTTCATTGAGAGAGGAGAGATTTTGTGTACATCATGACTGTAGTTTTGATACACTTAACTGTACAAACAGTTCACAAACTTTACACGATACCCCCCTCCCCCCCAGTCCATCCTTTTTTTCTGAAAAGACAAGAAACAAAAAATTAGTGCAGTTATGTGCATACTGTATTATGGCATTGTGTGCTGTATAGTACTGTCAAACTAGTCTATACGGGAACTACTGTATACTGTGACTACTGTTAAATACTTTGCAACCAGATGGCTGGTGCTGCTCTCTCAGGAAAGAAAAAAATTGAGCAGTTAGGTGCATATTATGGCATTGTGTACTGTATATCTACTCCATATTGGACTACAGCATGCAGTTAGTACTGTCAAACTAGTCTATACTGGAACTACTGTATACTGTGACTACTGTTAAATACTTTGTAACCAGATGGCTAGTGCTGCTCTCTCAGGAAAGAAAAAATCTGTGCCATACTTACCTGTATCATACTGTGCTTACAATAGTACAGTACAGTACTATACCATACTACCTTCCTGATGCTTGCCAATTACGTGCAATCACAATGGTCAACACAGTCGCAATATGGTCAATATATTTATTGCATCGTTCCACAGTGAGTACATCGTTCCAAAAATTCATTATGCCTCGCGCCAACTCATCCTTTTTGGAGGGTTTCATGACTTTTTGGATATGGTCCTTCAGCTGATACCAGACCATTTCGATAGGATTGAAGTCTGGCGATCTGTCATTGGAGGGAGGGGGAAAAAAAAGACAATTAGCTAAAGAGAAACAGTACACAGTAAAGAAAAGTGGGAAAAATGAGACACTGTTACCGCACTTACTCCCCTGGCGTCTTCACCCAGTTGATACCGCGCTCAAGAATATGCGCTGTCGACGCGGTGTGCTTCGGATCGTTGTCCTGGTAGAAATGGTGACCATCCGGGAACTCACGTGTGATGTATTCCACAATCTCAGGCACATATTTCTCTTGGAAGAAAGCTTTATTCATGATTCCTATAACAAGAAAAGAAAAGTGCTCAAAATACTGCACACTAGTACAGTACAGTGCATACGGAAAAAGCGTGTGACATACATTTTACTGTACCTTCAAAGATGACGATACATCCTGGTCCACGCCTAGAGATGGCACCCCACACATGCATCTTCACTGGGTGTTTTGGACGTGGCTTCATTGATATGAGACCTTTTTTGTGGAATGCAAAGGTGGCAAATCTCTCATCTCTCCATCGAAACAGTAGACTCGTCAGTGAAGATGCAATCCTGGAAAGTTTATCCACTGTCGATCCATGCCTGGGCCTGGACCACTCTCTTGATCTTGTTAACGTCCCTTATCATAGGGTACGCTCTGTAATGCCAAGGAATAATTTTATAGGTACAGAACAGTTTCTTAAACAGCACTTTAACCTCCTGTACTGTCCAGTACTAACCTTCACTTATTTTGTCGACCAGAAGAGGTGTCTCCGTACAATGTACTGAAAAACAACAATCCGGTAAGTTACAGTGCAGTAGGCCACAAGTAGAGCACATCATTTACAGTAAAAATAGTATAAAATGAGAGATCTACACAATATATAGTTCTATTAATATGCAGCAATATAAACAATAATACATATACTGTATTATATACTGCCGTTATATAAATACACCGAAAATTACTAAAAAATGAGATAGATCTACACAATATATAGTTCTATTAATATGCAGCAATATAAACAATAGATATACTGTATTATATACTGTAGTTATATAAATATACCGAAATAACTATAAAATGAGATAGATCTACACAATATATAGTTCTATTAATATGCAGCAATATAAACAATAGATATACTGTATTACAGAGGCGACACACTTTATCCTAACTGGGCTAGTGCGGCAAGCCAGGAGGTTTCCCGGCTTGCTCGTTTTTTTCCCTCGGAGTGCCGCGCGTCATCGATGCGCGGTCACGCTTCATTGGGAGCGTGCGCGCATGGCTTCCTCTAATGTGGGGGATGGCGGTGGGGGGCTCCGGGGGACCCAGTGGACTCGGAGAAGGGAGGGGGGTGCCTCGATCGAAGGACCGATCTTCCGAGGCTCCGGCGTGCGCACGGGAAACCTCGGCGCGCACCCGGTATCTGTCGCGGCCGAGACCGGGCAAATGTTGGAATAAATTCGGCCGCGACAGTATATACTGCAGTTATATAAATATACCGAAATAACTATCAAATGAGATAGATCTACACAATATAAAGTTCTATTAATATGCAGCAATATAAACAATAGATATACTGTATTATATACTGTATGTATATAAATATACCGAAATAACTATAAAATGAGATAGATCTACACAATCTATAGTTCTTGCATCAATATTAACAGTATAGATATACTGTATTATATAGTTATATAAATATACTTACGCGTTAGTTACCATTGGTGTCCTCGTACGTTGTTTGGTTTTTCCGTGTGCATGATAGCACACAGTGGTTGATGGCACAATGAGGCCAGAAGCAGCTAACCAGCGTTGGATATCTGCAATTCGTTGTCCGCTCATGTACATCTCCTTAATTCTCATGCTGAGATCCTATGAAATCTATTTAACAGGCATTGCTGTGAGTAGAAAGAAATACAAACACAAGAATGTATATTCGATGTTTAGTCGATGTGTATTCAATGTGCAGTGAATACACAAAATGGATGGTGTATTTATACGTTAATGACTCACATTAGAGTACGCCCACTTTTAACACCTGTACCTCGTCGCCATGCATAAAAGGTTACACAATTTGCATAGCCTCCCACTCGATGATCTGTATCTGAACTTGCCCTTGTCCAGATACTGCATTGTGCCATCTTCTTCCATGGATCAACCCCGATTCTATGGACGCAAGAAGCCACTCGCCACTGTTGTGCCTATCACACAGAAAAAGTGAAAGGCAGGAGCCGTTTCCAAGCTAAGGCCAAAGCGACAGGCTAAGGCTAATAAAGAAAACCTTCTGCTGACCCCAAAGGCTAAGGGTTTTAATACACGTAAGCCTTATTATGTAAAGAAGAAATTTGGTGATGTACACTCAACGCAAAACAAATGGCAGCCAACCCATCGAAGCCGCAGGCCACTTCCTCCAATACGCTTCGACGACTCTGCCGCCGCTCTCCCGGAAATCTACAGCCCATCTTCTCCACTACTCGTCCACGACGCTGCCGCCGCTCTCCCGGAAACCCACAGCCCATCTTCTACACTGCTCTTCGACGACGCTGCCGCTGGTGTCCCTGAAATCCACGTGTCACTTTCTCCATTACGCTTAGATGACGCTGCCGCTTCTCGCCCGGAAATACACAGGTTGCTTTCTCCATCCCTGTTCGACGATGCTGCCGCTTCTCTCCCGGAAATCCACAGGTCAGCTCCTCCATCCTTCTTCGACGACGCTGCTGCTTCTCTCCAGGGATCCCCCATCTCATCCTCAGTAGCACCCATCCACCCAGATGTCTACAGCACGCCATGCAAAAGAACCAGCTAGTTAGACCGCATGCTGAATGGGTTAAGTGTGGATATCCCCGCAAACTCTACTATGCTGGTAAAGATAGATATGCTTTTAGAGACCATGCTAAATATGGATCAACAGATGCAGAAGATGGATCGATGGATGGAGAAGATAGAGACTGACATAGCGGGGATACATAATTTGCTCGGTGTTCATGCCCCTGTATCTCCGATGCCGGAGCAGGAGGGTGGCATGGATGTGATGAATGGGACCTTTGACCACCTTCCAACACCAAGCGCACCCCCTCCACCAGAAGAATTTGTGTACATGTATGCCGTTGACGAGGAGGATAACATGACAACCCCGTCAAGAACACGCCAGGGGACAACACAGTGACCAAGACAGGAAGAAAGCTTCCTCCCAGACAACCTACCCTGAACCGCCGCCACAAGCACACCCGCTCCCAGAAGAATACCCACTCCCAGAACCCAACCTACAAACGCTTGCATCGATACGGTGCCCGACATCATCCTGCGCGAGCTGCCACCGGCACTCAGGGAAAAGTATAGTGCTGGTTTACCCAGAAGTATGCCATGTTAATTTTTAAGCACCACGTGTCCTACTTGGTGTACTGCGGGTGGGTCTACAATGTAAACTACGAAGAAAATCGCGAGAAAAGGGCGCTTTCTGAAAATTTAAGAAGGACTATTGTGGAGAAATTGCGGCGCAATTTTTCAATTTCAGATCCTTTAATGAAAATCGTTCGAGACTCCATTAATGGCATTTAGCGCCATACAAGGCATCGGCGCTGGAAGGACAATCTGGTGGGGATCGAATTTGCGTGACTGTTCAACTGTTGTTTATTTTTTGTAAATGTTTTTGTAAATGTTTTGACTATCTGTACTTTAATAAAGGAGATGTTGCGTTTTTTTTAAATTTTATGAATAAAGAATTTTTTTTAATAACACCATACTGTTGTGCTGTACATGTTTTGACTTTCTGTACTTGCATGCTCAGCACTGTACAGTACATCACAAGAGTATTAAAACAATACATGCTGTACGTGTATAGAATACACATATGTACTGGAATACATGTAGAATAAATGCATACTGTAGAATAAATGCATACTTTTTATTTTTCGGGTTTATTATACAGTATATATAAAAAAAGTATTGTATACGGTCTGAAAACAACAGCATACTGTTTCAGGTATTCTATCCTAATCAATAACAACAGCCACTAAACTGTAGACTCCGGTACGTGTTTTTTTTTAATCAGATTCAGCAATGTGCAGGCATTGTAACACAAAGCGCTATTATCCATCGAAATCCCTCAATTTGCCATTTTCCACATGAAATGACAAAGTTTTCTTTTCTGGGGAAAAAAAAGTAAAAGTTTTTCTGTAATGGTCAGTCAATCCCCTAAAGAAGTTCCCACAGTAAGTCCCACCAATAATTTTTTCGGGGGGCGTTTCCTGTTCACATGCGCATGCGCCTACTGTTGATGTGATGACACGCATATGCGTTTCAAGAAGGTTCCAATCAATGCGCATGCGCCTAGCGTTCCACCAATTGTTCAGTATCTACTGTAGAAGCTGCTCAGCCAATGATATTGCTTACAGGAGACTCGCTTGACTGTACATTGATATTTCATAAACAGAATAAAAAACGGCAACATTACTCACCAAAGATTTTGCCAATGCCGAGCCACTGCCAGTCCCGTATTCTTGATCTTACACGTAGTTGTCAGGTGACAGCGGGACTACTACACCTGTAGTCAGCTGATGAGGCTGGAAATTGCTTAGGTACATGCAAGCTTGCTGGAATCTGTACGCAAAATCCGGCTCAGGTTGCAGGTATCCGTGCGGGGACAGACAGCAAGTGTTGTCGGTCACCAGGTTTTCACTGACGGTCGGACCGTTATTGGAAGCCGGTGCTGGTGCTGGTGCTGGTGCTGGCGCATTGCTTGCCTGCGACTGACATTTCTTAGTTGGTTTTAATATGACCTTTCGCCTTTTGAAGTCTCTATGATCATAGATACGGGAAAAATCCGGTGATACACACCAACCCTCCAATAACATCGGGATCAATACGAAAAAAACATGGATCGGTACATAACATTTTCCTTATTGCACGCTTCCACACACGAGCATCTGGTGAAAATTTGTAAAAGTCATAGTTTTCGATAAAATACTGATAAATTTGACCAACTGTTGCCATCTTATCATCTGTTGCATTAATCACGGCCCATATTAAATAAGCGTACATTCTGTCGGGTTTTTGGAACACGGACTGCAGTTGTGCACTCATGTCGAGACTCTCAGGACAATAAACAAGACCAGACACTGTGCTTGTATTTTTTTAATATGAAAAGCCTAAATTGATACATTATTATAACTTCTTCAGTCCCAAGGCCAATTTGCAATGGACCACTGTGGTATTCTTTTAAACACCTGCAAGTCGACACATTACTGAAGCGAATGCGCATTACAATTCATGAATATCTGCCATCTGGCGGGTACGCGAAGAATTGCAACCAATTAAATCCGAACCATTATCAATAAACACATCAACCGCGTATCAACCGCGGGTGTGAATGCGGTATGAATGCGGTCAGAATGTGGCATGAACGTGGTGAAGTGCGGTGAAATGCGTGGCATTCTGAAAAAATACGGAGAAAATTCGGAGATATTGGAGATTAAAAGGGGCCGCGGCTGTATAACCCGTTATTTTTCTGCCCTGACGAAGTCCTTAGAGACAAAACGCGTAGGGCGTTTCCCAAAGAGGCGAGTTTGTGGCTGACGTTACTGCACAAACGGAGAGAGTACTATTTTTCTTGGGACTGCTGTCGCTTCCGGTTTTGCGGTTTCCTGCTGGTGATCAGTGAGAGCTGTGGGAGGTGTATCTGGAGGGAGTCTCTGACCGTGTTGCTGATTATTACATCATCTGGCTGCGGTGGCTCCAGTGCACCTTGCTGAACCAATGGATACACTAGAGGTGGCACCAACGGGACAGGCTGATACATTCCCTTTTTTTTTTTTAAGTAGGAAGGGGGGTCATTCCTGCTCAACCTTAAATCCATCATTAAATAGTTGTAGTGGCGGTGCAATGGGAAGAAACCGATATATTTCCAAAAAAGGTGTTCGAGAGATGATCACCAAAAAAGATTCCCAGTTAAGTTGCACTCAGCCTATTGTTTATTTTTCCCTATAATTAAACAGTAGGTGTCTTAAGGTTACTTATATTTAAAAAAAAAAAACCCAAGGAGATAAGTACATAGGGAAATACTAACATTTAAAATCATTTTATTAAACTCATCTATCAAAAATAAACCCAAATAAACTATACTATATTAAAATTCTTGCTTCTCTTTTTTACACAGTATGTGCTAATTGTTACACCACTGATAATTATATCTTAGTCGTTTGGTTATCACACAGTCTACAGACGCTAGTATATGCAGAAGTGAAGCACCTTAATCCTAGGTTTATCACTCTCAGTTGTACAGAGTATCAGTCGCACAAAGTATCAATCTATGAAATGGAATACTTTTCTCAATGGTGGATGGTTACTATTGTAACACTGCTAAGTTGCAAACACAGCAATAGTCAGAACACAGTTATTCCTTACAGAAGGTAAGTATCAGTGTATATTGTGTATTGTGTAGGACTGTGAACTTGCTCTGTAGGCTGCCCCTAGGGTCAATGCAGCCTTACTAAGAATTATTTTTGCTGTCTTAGCTATGTAATTAGTATCCATGAACAGGATGAAATGCGGCTCTGATTTTACACGGGTTAAACAAGAGGTTAATGCCTTATAAGCACATATACAATATTAACACCAGATGTTACGTTTGCATATGGTATCGTGTAGGACTGTGAGCTAGCTGGGTAGGCTGCCCTAAAGGTCAATACAGCCCTACTAGGAATTATATATATTTAATTCTCACTACTTATGTCTTAGCTATATGTGCTTATTCACCATAGACAGAGTATAGTACAAATGTGGTTCTGATCTCACATGGATAAAGCAAAGGGTAAATGCCTTATCAACACATATATGCATACAATAATAGCACCATGTGTTATAACCCAGGTCAGGTACTTCATATGAGTCAGTAATTGCACTTCAAAATACACTGTAATTATAAACCACTTCAGTTACCTTTTCATACTGGGTAAAGTACCCGTGTTTACATTACTTAATGCTGGGTTAGAGTATAGCTTAGTGGCATTATCACACTGTAATTGGATATAGGTATATACAACCTTGTTAACTCCGTGTCTCTGCATCCAGCGTCTAGTGGCTGTTAAGCATGCTTTGTGAAGCAAGTTCCTCCGTGACGGCTGACGTTATCAGTGTTCGCGTCGCCTGACTGCCCTACAGCTGTTTCATGCCGTGGACCGGCACTTCTTAAAGGGGGGAGGAATATAAGTAACCTTAAGACACCTACTGTTTAATTATAAGGAAAAATAAACAATAGGCTGAGTGCAACTTAACTGGGAATCTTTTTTGGTGATACATTCCCTTTACAGCTTCAAGGCGATTGAGTATATCTCATAAATGCTATTATTTTTACTCTGTTTGTGAGTGTGCTTTTTATATTTTACAATCCCATAAATACTGTTTTATACTTTATCACACTAGGAGTGTGCCTAGTTTTTCTTCTAGTTTTCTGCAGATATCCTTGGGATTTGGTGATCCTTATATTTGGGCAGCAAAACTCCAGTGGAGTAAGTAAATTTTTTGGATTTTCAACTGACATCTGGTTTTTATTTTATTTTTTATGTTTCATGTTTTTTATTTTTATTTTTTCTATAGATTCCAGTTGTTTTTATCACAAATTCGCCCTTTTGGGGATTCTTTGGTCAATAGCCTTGTTAACTCTATCTGATTTACACAGCTGATTTATCCTTATAAAGCTTCCTAGGGCGCTACTCCAATTTGTTTGTTCTATATATATCAGATTGAAATATTACTGTATGCTCATTTGCATGTCTTAGACAGGTCTGCAACCCCACCTTTCACCATTATCACCCAGCACACAGCACTTCCACTGCAGCAAGGGATTCTGGGAAATGACATGCAAATGAGCACACAGTTCCATCTTTTGCTTCAAAACCATAAACATGGTTCCCTATATGCTTAAAGATTTTTCGAAAAATCTTTATTGCAATCCTTGGTGGAGCACGCAGGCTAATACACGGAGCTGGGAGCTGGTCTTCACTTCCCCTTCCTGATGACTGCGCTTGGATCCGCCCCTCGCACTCGTTCCAGGGCTACCCAGGATGGGCTGATTTGGCAGCGCAGGCTTCATTCATCCACAGCATAGCTGTCGGCCCTCGGGGATGACGTCACATACCAGCGCGACGCCCGAGGAGACGGGACCGGCCAGGCACAGGCAGTGAACACACCGGGTTGGTTCAGGGCAGCAGGTGACAGCATCGTGAGTACACGGGAGGGGTAGCTTATGGTTGCCTCTTTCCCTGTCTCTATACCTTTCCCTGTGCAACAGCCCCCCACCCAGGTTTTATTCCTTATCTTGCCGTATGCTGCTGTTGTTGCCGGTCCCCTCACACAGGATCTTCATGTCTGTGTAGCGGCCATTCTTGTTCTTATATGAAAAAAGTCAGACATTGCTCATATACACCCAGATTTACTTGTGGATTTTTGGAAGCACCGGACAATACGGGGTTCATTCCCCCACAATCACCCTATATGCTTAAGCTTGATGCATAGTCACAGCTTTGAGCACAGCCAGGGTTAAGATGCATAGCCAGGAAACCCACCCACAGACAGACTGTTTCGACCTTAATGGGTCTCCTAAGTGTGGGGTTTATTTATATATATATAAAATTAAGGTGACTAAAAAATGAAGCACACAGGCCCCACTTATATTTTCTGAAAGTAGACAACTATAAATGTAGAAGCCATTATTGCTCCCACTGGCGCATTGCAGTGGGAAACACAATGAACCAGTGGAATCAGTTGCCATTCTAATTGGATTAGAAGCGCATGATAAAAGCCGAAATATCTATTAAATGTGTGCAATTAAAGTGGAATTAATTATACCTAAAGGTATTTTCTATAGATAAAAAGTAGAAAAATATATAAATCTAAACATATAAAATATATAAAAGCATAGAAAGTACAAACCAATATATTGGATGAAAGTTGTCTTTTGGAATTTTAACTGTGCAGGTAAATAGGAGACTCAGTCAGATCTCTAAATAATAACCTCATCAATAAATAATTAAAAAACAAACAGAGAAAGTGCATGTTCCATACAGTAGCATACAAAACTATTATATTTTTAAGCGGTGGGTGGTCCCGTGGGGTCCGACGGCGGAGCACTGCAGTTGTAGACAATGGGGGCTGCACACCAGTTCCAGTTAAAAGACGAATTTATTGGGTGGTCATCAGGATTGTAGAACATTGTAGAACATGTTAGAACAATTAAAAACAAAGATGTGAGATACCCAGTTGCACGTCACTTTTCAAAATGTCTATCTGGTTCCCTACAGAATTTCTCTTTTAGTGCGCTTGAGCACATACGCCATTATGTGCGTGGAGGAGATAGAGAATCCCTCCTCAATAAAAGAGAAATGTTCTGGATTTATGCCCTTGGGACATTGGCACCCGGGGGCATGAATCTAGACTGGGAACTTAAACATTTTCTTGATTAAATAAAATCTTATAGAGTTACATCATCTATTCTTCTCTTTTGGTAGACACCACAATGATTTTTTGTAATAGGACTGTCTTCAATAATTATATAGAATATTGTTATATTTCATTAGAGATGTAAAAATATGTTATGCTATACCAAAGCTTAAGAACTGTGATATTATCCGTTCCAGTCTATCCGATTGTAGTCATTCATAATATGAAATAAATGTTTAGTCCTCATGAATTTGCTTTATATTGTTTCTAGGTGACATCATCATACATGTATAGCTATTGTTATCCTAGAGTTGCACTACCCCTCTATGTATTTGAGGTATGTGAATATCACATGTTGTTCCAGTGGGATTATGCAAGATATAGAACATGAATGGTGTTTTTTGATGTGAGTCTACCCCTTAGAAAATAACATAATTATGCTTGCAATATACTGTCTTCCACCTCTTTTGCTTTCCTTTTAAAGGTTGCGTTTTTTAATTTTTAATTAGAATACTGCTATATAGTATGTTTTGTTATCACTCCTCTAGTGTTTTGTTTTATCCTGGTTGCCTCTCCGTTATTCACTATACTCCTTAGTTACTCCCACAAAGAAAATATTTCCCCATGAGTTGCGCAATTGGATGAGAGATCTACCAATGAGCAGGTCGTTGTACCAAGTCACACGATATCTATAGAGTGTGTGACGTCACCGTTGGGGGCGGGAATAAGAGTCTTCAACTCCAAGGTTACTCCCATAAGGAAACTATTCCTCCACGAGCTGCGCAATTGGCTAAGAGGTCAACCAATGAGCAGGCTGTTTCATCAAATCACGCGATATTTACAGAGCATGTGACGTCACTGTTGGGGGCGGGAGTAAGAGTTTATAGCGGAGAGCCCAGTAGACGCGCAGCTACTCTTTGATAAAGGGACAACAGTCCTGAAACGTGTCAGAGTGTTTATCTGTACTCCTGATGACCACCCAATAAATTCGTCTTTTAACTGGAACTGGTGTGCAGCCCCCATTGTCTACAACTGCAGTGCTCCACCGTCGGACCCCACGGGACAACCCACCGCCTATTCAAGTTATTGGCGTGATGCACGCACACCTCTGAGTCAGAGCAGCTGTTCCACTGAGACTCCATCACAGAACTGTTCAACTATAGGTATGTACTTTGGTTTACTGGGGATTTAGACAGTACCTTTATGGTATATATAGAGTTCTGTGTCACTCCTCCAGTTTTACCTGTACACCTATCTGCATATATTATACATTGAGCCTCATACAGCTAAGTACATGCTCTAATGACCAGATTATTGTGATTGAAGCTTCAATCAATTTATCACCACATACAGCTGAGCCCTGAAGACTGGGATTACATCCCATATACACAATATACGTTTTCTAATCAGGAGCTCGCTGATTATGGACTATTATTACTTATAAAACAAGGGGCTGCTAGTAACACCAATCTGCACATATATATATTTTTTATACTGGTGGATCCTAAAGGAGTCTGTTTTAGAGATGGAAGACAATACAGAGGAAGCTATGTCAGATATTCCACTGAGCACCACTTTTGTCCAAAAATGCGCAGACAACAGCGCACGCAAACGTAGAGCAGCACATGTCTTCACAGGGACTATATCCAACACATGTGAAGATTCATTAGATCTTACAATGTACTTTGCTAAGCTTGAAATGGCACTAACAACTAATCTGAGACTCTGGTGGGACATTACAACTTTGGATAACTACGTTATTTCTAAAAGGATCCCCAGGGGTCTAAGAATTTAAAAAAATGCCCTCCTTTGGTTTCCCCTCCAAGGGATTTGAAGCAGAATGGGTCAAAGTGCTAGATGACTGCTCAATGAAACTGATGGACCTAATAATAAAAACCAAAATCCAAGAAAGGAATGTGGTGAAAAAAAGCATTAAAGAATTGCAACAGAGTCTACACACTTTTAGAGGGATGACTGACTTTGATGACATGGATGACAAACTAAGCAAAGACATTGAGAAAATTGAGGATGATATTATGTTAAAAAAACAATCAAAATTTGACAGAGACCGTATTGATTACGAACGGAATCAGATATATAGTTGGCAGAAACCACCACCTCCACAGAATATTAATAGACAGGACAATACACAAAGAAGGAATTCTGACAGACGTCCCAACTACCAGCGGAAATCCACGCCAAAGAAATCCATTCTTAAAAAGAACCCCGAAACCTCTAGTTTGTCAGATGTGTCTGACAATGAGACACGCCATTCAGCAGTGTCCTTTTCCACGGATGATGAAGGCGATAAACGTAGAGATAATACTGATTATGAAACTCGCCAGATGAGGTCTTCTCAGGAAAATATAACATCTTATGATTTGAGGAGTTCAAAAAACTCAAAAAACTATTCAAAAGGACAATGCGCTCGTCCAAAAGACGTGGCGCAAGCCAGAGGAAAGAGGGACTATTAATTAACCCTACAAATGTTATCAATATCTCAGGTGTTTCTCTCACAGATGGAGAAATGGCAGTGCTGGAGAAAGGTCTCAACTTCGCTCTCAGCGAGGATTTTGACCTCTTCAGCACTGTCATTGATCTTCAAAAATATGTGAGAAAGCTTTCGCTCAAGAAATTCTTCCTTTCCAGGGCTGCGAGAAATACTAACTTTCTTCCACAGGATAATAGGGACGAGTCTACTTTGCCCCCCTCCCCTGTTGATATACCAACAAGATTGTCCTTTAGAGAATTGACCGTAATTCAAGATATGAATGATCTGCTCACTGAAAGCCTTCATCGATTGATGTTGAGCAGCAATTCAATTATCTGGTTGATAGTAAACATACAAATTTAAAGAATAAATCAGTTTTTTGCCCGTTTTTCAGTAAAGGTGCTCATATTGAAACCTTTGAAAAACTGGTCGAAAAGGATCTGCAGACATTGGCAAGGGGCTACAAATTCTCTACTTCCCAAAAAAATAATATCACGAAGATTGATAAGTTAAACCTCAATTCACTCAGTGAAAGGAGTGACATAGTCATCAAAAATGCGGATAAGGGGGGAGCTGTGGTGGTTATGCATGCAGACATATATCTCAAAGAAGCCCTGAGACAGCTGAGTAATACAGAGGCTTACTGCAAATTAGAAAGAAACCCCACAGCTCCATACCTTATTGAGATAAGAGAACTCTTGGAAATGGGCAGGGAGTTAGGAGTCCTAACACAAAAGGAGTATCAGTTCATTTATAACCAATCTCCCACAGTGCCTATTTTTCACCATCTTCCAAAGATCCATAAGTCTCTGGTCAACCCTCCAGGTAGACCTATTATATCGAGCATTGGATCTTTGGGAGATGGTCTTTCTAGGTACGTGGACCAATTCCTGCAACCTATGGTCAAGATGCTTCCGTCTTTTTTGCGCGATTCTATAGACTTGTTGACAGATATACAAGAGATCACATGGACACAATCCTACCGGTGGGTCACATTAGATGTGACCTCCCTTTATACTATTATCAACCACACATTAGGTATTAAGGCTATTAGTTATTTTCTTAATCACTCAAATATTCACCTTGCACAGAGCACTTTTATTCTTGACTCAATCATCTTCCTTTTACAGCACAATTATTTTTTATTTAATAACACTTATTCTCTACAAACACAAGGCACGGCTATGGGGACCTCCTTTGCACCCTCATATGCCAATTTATTTATGGGCTTTTGGGAAACCACTTTTATTTTTGGTGATGCTAATCCATTTAGACAAAATATCATTTATTATCGTCGCTATATAGACGACTTATTAATTATTTGGTCTGGCAACACTTCTACTTTTCACAAATTTCTTGTATATCTGAACGACAATGTCTTTAATCTCAAATTTACATCAAATACACATGAGAGCGAGATTGACTATCTTGACCTACATTTATATGTAGATTCAGATCTTAGAATTCAAACTAAGATGTTTAGAAAGGAAAACTCCAAGAACTCCCTGCTCATGGCAAATAGTGCACATACCAGACCCCTGATCAGAGGTATTCCGAAAGGACAATATCTGAGACTTCGGAGACTATGCTCAACAGATGAGTCTTTTCTGAGTCAAGCACAAGAACTATCGGAAAGGTTCAAATGTAGGGGCTATAGGGATGAGGACATCAATAGTGCCCTAAATCATGCACTAAATATGGACAGGTCGGCACTTTTACAACAAAAAACTAAGTCCAATAAACAATCAAAAATGCAAAACCATACGACATCCACTGAGGGTTCACCACTGTTTTTTACCACCTATTCTAGACAAGCTAATCAAATTAGAACCATTTTGAAAAAGCTTTGGGACATACTGAGACTAGACAAAGACTTAGAGAATTACATACTAGATGAGCCAAAAATGGTCTTCAAGAAGGCAAAAACAATAGCCAACAAGGTTTCGCCTAGTTTGTATGATCCCAATAATAAGAACCTTAAACTAAAAGTCAAAGGCTTTTTTAGTTGTGGGGATTGTAGAATGTGCCGACATGCCTCCCTATAAAACACATACTAGATGTAAATACAAAGAGAACTCATACTCTCAATTCCCTGATGACATGCAATACAAAATTTGTTATATATCTTTTAAGATGTACCTGTGGTAGCTCATATGTGGGAAGGACAATCCGCCCACTAAGAGAGAGGATTGTAGAACATGTTAGAACAATTAAAAACAAAGATGTGAGATACCCAGTTGCACGTCACTTTTCAAAATGTCAATCTGGTTCCCTACAGAATTTCTCTTTTAGTACGCTTGAGCACATACACCCTTATGTGCGTGGAGGAGATAGAGAATCCCTCCTCAATAAAAGAGAAATGTTCTGGATTTATGCCCTTGGGACAATGGCACCCGGGGGCATGAATCTAGACTGGGAACTTAAACATTTTCTTGATTAAATTAAATCTTATAGAGTTACATCATCTATTCTTTTCTTTTGGTAGACACCACAATGATTTTTTGTAATAGGACTGTCTTCAATAATTATATAGAATATTGTTATATTTCATTAGAGATGTAAAAATATGTTATGCTATACCAAAGCTTAAGAACTGTGATATTATCCGTTCCAGTCTATCAGATTGTAGTCATTCATAATATGAAACAAATGTTTAGTCCTCATGAATTTGCTTTATATTGTTTCTAGGTGACATCATCATACATGTATAGCTATCGTTATCCTAGAGTTGCACTACCCCTCTATGTATTTGAGGTATGTGAATATCACATGTTGTTCCAGTGGGATTATGCAAGATATAGAACATGAATGGTGTTTTTTGATGTGAGTCTACCCCTTAGAAATTAACATAATTATGCTTGCAATATACTGTCTTCCACCCCTTTTGCTTTGCTTTTAAACGTTGCGTTTTTAAATTTTTAATTAGAATACTGCTATATAGTATGTTTTGTTATCACTCCTCTAGTGTTTTGTTTTATCCTGGTTGCCTCTCCGTTATTCACTATACTCCTTAGTTACTCCCACAAAGAAAATATTTCCCCATGAGTTGCGCAATTGGATAAGAGATCTACCAATGAGCAGGTCGTTGTACCAAGTCACGCGATATCTATAGAGTGTGTGACGTCACCGTTGGGGGCGGGAATAAGAGTCTTCAACTCCAAGGTTACTCCCATAAGGAAACTATTCCCCCACGAGCTACGCAATTGGCTAAGAGGTCTACCAATGAGCAGGCTGTTTCATCAAATCACGCGATATTTACAGAGCGTGTGACGTCACCGTTGTGGGCGGGAGTAAGAGTTTATAGCGGAGAGCCCAGTAGACGCGCAGCTACTCTTTGATAAAGGGACAACAGTCCTGAAACGCGTCAGAGTGTTTATCTGTACTCCTGATGACCACCCAATAAATTCGTCTTTTAACTGGAACTGGTGTGCAGCCCCCATTGTCTACAACTGCAGTGCTCCACCGTCGGACCCCACGGGACCACCCACCGCCTATTCAAGTTATTGGCGTGATGCACGCACACCTCTGAGTCAGAGCAGCTGTTCCACTGAGACTCCATCACAGAACTGTTCAACTATAGGTATGTACTTTGGTTTACTGGGGATTTAGACAGTACCTTTATGGTATATATAGAGTTCAGTGTCACTCCTCCAGTTTTACCTGTACACCTATCTGCATATATTATACATTGAGCCTCATACAGCTAAGTACATGCTCTAATGACCAGATTATTGTGATTGAAGCTTCAATCAATTTATCACCACATACAGCTGAGCCCCGAAGACTGGGATTACATCCCATATACACAATATTATATTTTTAGTATAGTTTATTAAGAGGGATAAAGATGCACTCACAAAGGTAGAATGGTTAAAAGCGTAGAAACGTTGATTTCATAATCTCTAGTCCACACATTTTCAGTGGAATTAGTTGAACTATCCTCACGTAGTTGATGAAACTAATATGTGCAACTCAAGGGGATCTAAACTGGAAATGAAGTAGAGTCAGTGTCCTGTAAACAAGCTGGGGAAAGGAACTGTATTGAAGTTCTGAATTCTCAGTTTGCTGAATCAGACATTCCCTCACAGCCTTTAGAAATTCAATCATACCTATTAGGAGCAGTTGTGCCTATTAGTCATCCGCCCTCGATCAAAATTGGTTATCACTCTAGAATTATTGGACTCCACTAGGACTATACATTTGCCTTTAAGCCTAGATCCTTTATCTTCCTGTACCAATCCAAGGGTGAATGTATCCATACGTGTTATTCATTAGCACTGCAGGACTTTGATAAACTTTGTAAGAACCCCTGCTCCCTATCAAAAACAATCTCCCTAGGCTGGAGAAGAGGGCCGATGATGAATTAAAAAATTGGACCCTATTATCAGCCAGGCGGATAAAAGGGGGTGTATGGATTTACAGGACAAAGATCATATGTAGAAGAAGTATCAAGTTCATGAAATTATAAAGTGTCATATCGGCACTCATTCATGACCCCATGAAAGAATGTCATTTACTTTTTAAAGCTCATCTTCAGCAAGCTCTTGATTTCATTGTTATTACCAAAACAGAATATACATTTTTATTCATTGAAAATCCTAGGATCCCCATCTTCTACCACTTACACAAAGTACACAAGTGTTTACTGAATTTCCCATGGAGACTAATCATCTCTAGTGTGGAGTCAATGACATCCAGCCGCTCCAAATCTGTTGATTATTTTCTACAACCTTATGTCACCAAATTGAGGTCTTACCTCAGGGACACACTGCACATCATCGATTCCATCTCGGATATAAAATGGAAACATTATTTTCTATGGGGGACATCCTGTGATGTCACATCTCTTTATTCCTGCATTGAACAGTCATATAGAGATAAGATAACTTAGTCTTGTCTCCCAATCAAGACAGATCGGGGCCTCAGCATCTGGGACGTATCGCCTTGACTCTCAAGAACCTAGACTGGTGGTGGACTTATTAAAAGAAACACAAACCATTGACATCTGAAAGTCTCTACACCCTACGGAAAGAGACTACACATTCTCTCTCTGCCCCATCACTCATACTCCAGAATCAACATGATTCTGGTGGATGCCCGAATGGTAGGGAGAATCTCAAAGGCTAATAAACATCCTATTACTTTTTCAGACCACATTCTAATAGACACCACAATACAAAATGTAAATGATCTGAAGATGGTGGGCCAATGGAGGCTCAACGAATCTCTATTATGTGCCCAAGACGTGGTAATACCCCTAAATGAAGACATCAAATTTTATTTCGACAATAACTACTCCCCCAAGGTCCCGAATCCCACAGTATGTGGGGCCCATAAAGCAGTTATAAGAGGTGCTCTTACTGTATAAGGGTAGCCTTATTCACGAAAAAACACAGATTAAAAAGAATAGAGGAACTAACCAAAGAACTAGCAAATCTTGAAAAGAGCCATAAAGCTACTCAGTCAGCTGAGACACTGGTAAAGGTAATTAGAACCAGAGGATAATTGAACCTCTGCTTGGCAAATAAAACGGAGCAAGCTATGAGATGGACGTCAGAAATATTATGAGAGAGGTAATAAGGCCCCTACTATGCTAACCAGGAAACTAAGAGGCTCAGGCAGCCTGGGGCAGGGGGGGGGGGGTTCCAGGTCATAGCTTTAGAAGATGGGGCCTTATCCCAAGACCCAACCAAAATTGTGGATGAATTTAGAAAATTCTTTCAAGAACTTTATATCAGAACTGTCAAGGCCACACATCCTCCTCCTAAAACTAGTTTCTCGCAATTTCTACGCTCATGTCACCTTACAGCTCTAACGCTTGAACAACTAGCAAAACTTAACCAGAAAATCTCCTGCGAGGAAATAATGTTAATAATAAAAGGCCTCAAAAACCTTAAATCCCCTGGTCCCAATAGCTTTTAGGGTCTATATTACCAAAAATTTCACCAAAATTATCGCCCCCATCTAGAGATTCTATTCAATAAATTCATGGAAGGAGAGACTATTCCTGACACAATGGCCTCAGCTAACATTGTGGTGATCCTTAAGTAAGGGAAGGACCCTACTAGCTGTTCGAGCTATCGCACTATCTCCCTCATTAATACAGACCTGAAACTATTTACCAAGATACTAGCCAATCGGTTGAATGAGTATATGGTGCACTTAGTGCATCATGATCAGGTGGGCTTTATCCCTACTAGACAAGCCACGGATAACGTACGTCGCATTGTAGATCTGACACATTCAGTGAGCACAGGGGGCGCACCACTCCTATGTCTCTCTCTAGATGCTGAAAAGGCTTTCGAAATGCTCCACTGGGACTGCCTATTCTCTGTTCTTAAGCATATGTGTTTTGCTGGCCGCTTCCTACAAACGATATATCAAGGTCTATATCAACACCCCTCAGCTAGAGTCAAATGCGCTGGCCTCATCTCTTATAAAATTAAAATAACCAATGGCACTAGGCAAGGGTGCACTCTCTATTGATCCCCTCTCAGCCTCTATCAGACTGAACTCCAACATTTATGAAGTGACTATTGGTAACAGCAACTATAAAATATTGTTATTTGCGGATGACATATTTATGACCCCCACACGCCCACTGATCTCTCTCCCAAATTTATACCAATCCCTCAAGGGTCTTTGAAGCAGGTCACGCTTCAAAATCAATCACACCAAATCTGTGGAATTGGCAGTTAACTTGCCCAACGACACAGTAAAGCTCCTAAAACTCAATTTCTCTTGGCAAATGTATTATATTCCCTATTTTGGAATCAATATAAATAAATCATATGATACTCTCTTCAAATTCAACCACCCCAAACTAATTAAAAGCCTGAAGAATGACTTAGAAACATGGGGTAAATATAATATCTCATGGATAGGCAAAATTGCATCGATTAAAATGGATCTCCTTCCACGCATAATGTATTTTTACCGCACTCTCCCTATTAAGGTTCCGATAGGTGATCTTGAGGACCTCCAATCAGACATCACAAAATTTTATGGAATTAAAAGCGCCCAAGAGTCAAAGAGAGGTTCTATACAGACCCACGATGAAGGGGGGGTGGGCTAGGTCTCCTCAGCTTGTTAAGATACTATCAAGCCTCCCAACTGAGTCAGATTCTGCTCTGGAACTCTGAGCCACAAACAAGAGGCTGGGTAGATATAGAGAATGTTAAGTCCAACCAAGCTGACATTACAACGCTCTTATGGTTAACCAAATCTGGCAGGCCGCCAAGCTCTACCTCTCACCCAGTAATTAGACATTTATTGAGACTCTGGGATTGCTTGAAATTCAAATGTACAAAACCCTGCTCCCCCATGATCCCACTTTTTGGTAACCCAGATTTTGACCCAGGCAGACCTTTAAGTGCATTCCAAGCTTGGCGAGCAGCTGGGATTACCAGAGTATGAGACCTATTCACAGATACTGGGATTACGCCCTTCCCAGAACTACATAAAAAGAGGAACCTTCCACCCGCAGAGATATTCAGGTATTTACAGATTAACCATTTTTTCACTCAGTTCCACAAAGCGAATGATCCCCCTACACGCACCTACTTTGTATCTTTATTTATGTACAGAACCCAAGAGAGGGGCATGACTTCTGCCCTATATTATTCCCTAAGTAACTTGGGGACTTGATAACAAATATTTTCATATGCTAAAATGGTAGGAGGTGCTCGGTGAGGTCCTGGACGAGGAGGATTGGGCTGACATATGGAAGGCTGCGGCAAAAAGTTCAATCTGCACTGTGGTTAAAGAGAACTCCTATAAACGAATCCATGCAATATTCAATGCCAATTCACCGGCCTGTTTTAGAGGGTGTGTACAAAATGGCTCAATGTCACATATCTGGTGGAATTGCCCGAAACTAGTCCCCCTATGGAGACAGGTTTACCTGTTTATCAATAGACTTATGAATTTGGACCTGAGACCTGTCCCTTGGTCTGCTCTACTAGGCAGACCAGTACAATACATGTCTAGAGCCTCAACCAAACTAATATCCCATATCATGTCAGCCACAAGATGCTTTATAGTGGTGGCCTGGAAAAACAGGACCCCCCCTCTCTGGCAATGGTAAAACGCAGAATATGGCATATTGCTACGATGGAGAAACTCACAGATTACCTAAGGGAGAGCTGCGACATGTTCTACCAGATCTGGGACCCATGGTTTGCCAGTGAGGGAGGGCAGAGAGATATTAGAGAATTGTCTTGGGTGTAGATTGAAGACGACGATCCCTCCAGGCTGATCTAGCACAGAGGCATGTTTCAAATAAACCAAAGTAAGGTCTGCTCCTGTCAAATAATGGGTATTACGTGGAACATACAGTAGCGGCAGCTTTTATTTGAAGTAATGCCGCCGGCTGGGTGCGTGTGCGCAGCGTGGAGACGCGGCATGTTGCGGCGCACTGTGACGTCACAGTCACGTGCGCGCCCGGCCTCCCCGGCTTTCCCGGCTTCCCCAGGCTTCTCCGACACCCCTGGAGATTAAAGTAAGGTAAGCGGGGGTGCGGGGAAGCAGAGGGGCAGAGCAGGAGCCGGGTTCGGGGTCGGGAATGGGGGGTAAATTGCGCGCGAAGTGGAGGGGGGGTGCATGGGGGAAATGCGGTGGCGCGCGATTTTGACTGGCGGCAGCTGGAGTAGATCCCAGCATGCCGCCGGCATTACTTCAAATAAAAGCTGCCGCAGCTGTACATGTGAAATAAACTAGTGATACTAGTTCCACCACCCTCCTCCCTTCCCACCCCTCATTTCCCCTTGTATTGTTGGGTCCATTTTGTTCGTCTAATTGTGTCCATTATGTTTGTCCAATATTATTTTACCACTGAGATAATAAGGGATGTTAAGGAGGACTCCAGCAACACGGATAATCATTATATTTGGATATGTGGGCTTTGAATATCTATTATGGTTTCTGCTATATAACATCCCCACTGTACCTATTTTATCTTCTTATCCTAATTGAAAATTTGCCAATAAAAATTTTAAGTTGGAAAAAAAAAAAAGAATTCGAGTATAGAATGGAAAATGAAAAAGACAGATAACCTGCAGTATAATGGTCACAACATGTAAAAAAAAAAAGAAAGAAACACAACATACAGATGAAGCCACCAGTATCTGAACACTTGTCTGATGAAATACTGTGACTATGCTGCAACATTTATGTGAGCTTTCTGCAGATAGACTAATGGCCCATCAGATTAACAGAATGGGGGTTCTTGCAGTCCCATTCAGTTTAATGGGACTGCCAGGGACCTCCGCTGTCTTAATCCGATGTGCCATTAGTCTGTCTGCAGAAATCTCATAGAAACTTTGCAGCATTACTGGGAAATTGCCCAGATTTTCCAAGGCAAGTGTTAAAATACTCGGGGCTTCATCTGTTCTGTAGTGTAGTACTGTATGGTAATCAAAATATATAGCCACAAACTATTAGATTGTATTGTATTGTATGGCTTTATTTATATAGCTAAACAGAGAAGCAGAAATCCCTTCTGATGCACTCACTATAATTCAAAAATAATAAAGTTTTAATAAATAGTCAGAAAACAGAAAAAATGCATGCTAATTAAAACCTAAATGATAGTGCATGTTAACAACAGCTGGTGGGTAGGAATTCCCACTGGGTACTATAAGGAAACCTCTAAATTGCCAACATGTAACACTTTGGTATCTATTGAGAATAATCAGGATATCATAATGTGATCATGGTAATAGAGGTAGGTATGTTAAATCGTGCAGCTCCAGTACATGTCATTGGATCAGACCCATGGTGTATATATAGGGGCTAATCGTGAGGTGATGTGTTGAATACAATGAACCCAGTATTGCTACATAAAGATGCAGGCGCTGTGTCATGCTCCCTCTCAGATATATCTCCTATATTGGAGAGGTACAGAATCTTCACTATGTGAAAACGCACAGCTGAATTTGCTGTGACTGCAGCAGTAGTTGTGCTGCTACTGTATATTCTGTAGCGAACAAGACCTTTGATTCAGGTCATTGTCATTACCCTAATAGGGCTATGTCTGAGAGTGTGGAGCTTTTACCTCTAGCCTAGCATCTTATGTAAGTAGAATACACCACATATAAAGACGCTGGGTACCAGGTGACGCAGACGTGGGTTAGAGACCCAGAATGGAGCTGAACAGGTTTCTAGTGCTAGCTAGTGGGATCCTCATTCGGCCCACATCTTTGATTATCTTGCAGCTGACAAAGTACATCTTGCTGTAAACAGAAAACTGGCCAGGCTACTGCTAGCCCGGCCGCGCTGATGACGTCACCCGACACGTGTTTCGTTCCGACTAGGAACTTCTTCGGGGGAACCCGTGTCAGTCGAACGAAACTTCCCCTGGGGAAGGTCCCGTTTAGCAGACCGAAACGTTGGATATATGTGCAAGTTTCTTTAATACAGTTTATAGCCGCTTATACCTTCTGAGTGCTGTTTTCTCCTTACCTTTGCTGGTAATGTATGCTTTTATCTATCTATCTATCTATCTATCTATCTATCTATATATCTATCTATCTATCTATCTATATATATATATATATATATATATATATATATATATATATATATATATAAATGATGTGGTGGGTTCAGGGGTTAGAGATTGCAGGGACTGTGTGTTCATTAATTTTAATTTTGGTATCAGTTGGTTGGAGGTTGGTAGCCCCTTCTCCCTGGGGTTAAGCTCACCCCTCCCCACTTTTTAAGAAGCAGTTTTTTCCATGTACAGTACAGTACTTGTGCAGGACAGGTCTACTGAGACAAGTTTCCCTCCTCTGAAGAGGTAAATGAGAATTTTCACAGGTATTGTTAGGACCGGTATACTGGTCATACCATGAAGTGGTTGCATGCTTATAACGCTTTGTCCAAAGGGTTTAACTAAATGACCTTTACTTTTAAGAATACCAACATTGAAGTATTTAAATTGGATGTTGCATTGGGTATTTTTTATTTTGCAGTTTTATAATCCAAGAAAACTTTAACCGCAGTATTTATATTTCTAGAATGAAATAAAAATAGCTCAAAATGCAAGCCCTGGTGTCTTGTTTGGCTAGCAGTAAACAAAAATATATCATTTTAAAATGATCTTTGCAGTTTCTGCTGCAGAGTTGTTAAAAATGAGAATACATTATTTTTCCAGCCCTGTTGTCACAACCCTTAGACTTTTAAATGTCAGTTAATCTAATTATTTTAATGCATATTTTATGCTACCAAATAGTCTGTGTGTCTGTGTAGAGGTGTTGTAAAAAATATAGGAAATAGAGATGGATGCAAGCTTATTAGGAAACGAGTGTTTTAGGCAGTTATGTTTTATGTAGAGGAGCTACATGCCAGATGGTAAAATTTTACGGTTATAATTATTGCAAGAAATAAAGAATGACATAAAAAGTCAGAAAGAAAATAATTATTCCCTAGAAAAACCGTAGCTAATAGCTAATTATAATTGCTAACTACCACAATAAAATTTGCATAATATAATATGCACTCACTGTACTAATACAGTATTATTTATTAGTATTATTTATTCAGTTGTTTAAAGGAAATGATCCGCTTTCAACACCTGACCACTTCCTTTTAAAATAATTACATTTATTTTATGTCATCGATAAAAATATACATACGGTTTCTAATAGGGGTACAGCCGAGGCCCCGTTTACTCTCCAACATCCCCAAATTTTTTCGGGGATTTTTTTCCGAATGCCACGCACTTCACCACGTTCATGCCGCATTCATACCGCTTTCATGTTGCATTCATGCCGGCGTCACCCGTGGTTGATGTGTTTATTGATGTGTTTATTGATAATGGTTCGGATTTAATAGGTTGCAATTCTTTGCGTATCCGCCAGGGGGCAGATATTCATGAATTGTAATGCGCACGCGCTTCAGTAATTTGTCGACTTGCAGGTGTTTAAAAAATACCACAGTGGTCCATTGTAAATTGGCCTTGGTACTGAAGGAAGAAGTTACAATAATGTATCAATTTAGGCTTTTCATATTAAAAAATACATGCACAGTGTCTGGTGTTTTATTGCCCTGAGAGTCCCGACATGAGTGCACCACCGCAGTCCGTGTTCCAAAAACCCGACAGAACGTACGCTTATTTAATATGGGCCGCGATTAATGCAACAGATGATAAGATGGCAACAGTTGGTCAAATTTATCAGTATTTTATCGAAAACTAGGACTTTTACAAATTTTCACCAGATGCTCATGTGTGGAGGCGTGTAATAAGGAAAAAGTTATGTATCGATCCGTGTTTTTTTCGTATTGATCCCGTTGTTATTGGAGGGTATTGGTGTGTATCACCAGATTTTTTTTTTTTATCTTTGATCATGGAGACTTCAAAAGGCGAAAGGTCATGTTAAAACCAACTAAGAAATGTCAGTCGCTGGCAAGCAATGCGCCAGCACCAGCGCCAGCTTCCAATAACAGTCCGACTGTCAGTGAAAACCTGGTGACCGACAACCCTTGCTGTCTGTCCCCGCCCGGATGCCTGCAGCCTGAGCCGGATTTCACGTACAGATTCCAGCTAGCTTGCATGTACCAAAGCGATTTCCAGCATCATCAGCTGTCAACTACAGGTGTGGTAGTCTCGCTGTCACCTGTCAACTATGTGTATGATCGAGAATACGGGACTGGCAGTGGCTCGGCACCAGCTGATTGGCAAAGTCTAAGGTGAGTAATGTTGTCGTATTTTATTCTGTTTTTGAAATATCAATATCAATGCACAGTCAAGCGATTCTCCTGTAAGCAATATCACACACAATTGGTGGAAAGCTAGGCGCATGCGCATTGGAACCTTCTTGAAACGCATATGCGTGTCATCACATCGACAGTAGGCGCAGGCGCATGCGCAGGTGAACAGGAGACGCCCCCCGATAAAATTATTGGTGGGACTGACTGTGGGAACTTCATTAGGGGACTGCCTGACCATTACAGTAAAACTTTTACTTTTGTTTTTCCTCAGAAAAGAAAACTTTGTCATCTCATCCGGAAAACGGCAAATGGAGGGATTTCGATGGATAATATCGCTTTGCACATTGCTGAATCGGATTTAAAAACCACGTACCGAAATCTACAGTTTAGAGTTGTTGTTATTGATTAGGATAGAATACTGTAACTGAGAGCTTCATAGAAAACCTGAAACAGTGTGCTGTTGTTTTCAGACCATATAAAATACTTTTTATATATATACTGTATAATAAACCCGAAAAATAAAAAGTATGCATTTATTCTACATGTATTTCAGTATATGTGTATTCTATAGCCGTACAACATCTCCTTTATTAAAGTACAGAAAGTCAAAACATTTACAGCACAGTACAGTACAGTAAGTCAGGCCTGCACAACTTCAGTCCTCGAGGGCCGCAAACATTCCCGGTTTTATCCTGAAAACCGGGCCTGTTTGCTGCCCTCGAGGACTGGAGTTGTGCAGGTCTTGTGTAATGTAAAAACATTTCTTTATTAATACAAGTTAAAACAAGCAATATTTCCTTTATTAAAGTACAGAAAGTCAAAACATTTACAGCACAACAGTAAGGTGTTAGTAAAAAAAATTCTTTATTAATAAAATTTAAAACACGCAACATCTCCTTTATTAAAGTACAGAAAGTCAACATATTTACAGTAGGATAGTGTACAGTACAGTAATTAAGGCCTGCACAACTCCAGTCCTCGAGGGCCACAAACAGGCCCGGTTTTATCCTGAAAACCGGGCCTGTTTGCGGCCCTCAAGGACTGGAGTTGTGCAGGTCTTGTGTAAGTAAAAACATTTCTTTATTAATACAAGTTAAAACAAGCAACAAGTCAAAAAATAAACAACAGTTGAACAGTCACGCAAATTCGATTCCAACCAGATTGTCCTTCCAGGGCCGATGCCTTGTATGACGCAAAATGCCATTAATGGAGTCTCGAATGATTTTCATTAAAGGATCTCAAATGGAAAAATAGCACCGCAATTCCTTCACAATAGTCCTTCTTAAATTTTCAGGAAGCGCCCATTTTTCGCGATTTCCTTCGTAGTTTACATTTTTGGCCCACCCGCAGTACACCAAGTAGGACACGTGGTGCTTAAAAATTAACATGCCATACTTCTGGGGTAAATCAGCACTCATCACCCTAAACTTCTCCCTGAGTGCCGGTGGCAGCTCGCGCAGGATGATGTCGGGCATCGTATCGATGCAAGGTTATGTAGGTTGGATTCTGTAAGCGGGTGTGCTTCTGGGAGCGGGTTTGCTTGTGGTGGCGGGCGAGGGTATATTGCCTGGGAGGAACTTTCCTCCTGTCTTGGTCGCCGTGTCGTCTCCTGGCGTGGTCTTGATGGGGTTGTCATGTTATCCTCCTCGTCAATGGCATACATGTACACAAATTCTTCTGGTGGAGGGGGTGCACTTGGTGTTGGAAGGTTGTCGAAGGTCCCATTCATCACATCCATGCAACCCTCCTGCTGGCGTCGGGGATACAGGGGCATGAACACCGAGCAAATTATGTATCCCCGCTATGTCAGTCTCTATCTTCTCCATCCGTCGATCCATCTTCTGCATCCGTTGATCCATATTTAGCATGGTGTCTAAAAGCAGATCTATCTTTACCAGCATAGAAGAGTTCCCGGGTATATCGACACTTAACCCATTCAGCATGCAGTCTAACGAGCTGGTTCTTGTGCATGGGGTAGTGTGGACATCTGGGTGGATGGGTGCTACAGAGGATGAGATGGGGGTTCCCTGGAGAGAAGCGCCAGCGTCGTCGAAAAGGATGAAGGAGTGGTGACCTGTGGATTTCCGGGAGAGAAGCGGAAGCGTCGTCGAAGAGGGATGGAGAAAGTGACCTGTGGATTTCCGGGTGAGAAGCGGCAGAGTCGTCTTAGCGTAATGGAGAAAGTGACCCGTGGATTTATAGGAGACCAGCGATAGCGTCGTCTAAGAGTAGTGGAGAAGATGGGCTGTGGGTTTCCGGGAGAGTAGTGGCAGCGTCGTGGACGAGTAGTGGAGAAGATGTGCTGTAGATTTCCAGGAGAACAGCGGCAGAGACGTCGAAGCGTAATCGAGGAAGTGGCCTGCGGGTTCAATGGGTTGGCTGCCATTTGTTTTGCCTTGAGTGTACATCACCGAATTTCTTCTTGACATAATAAGGCTTACGTGTATTAAAACCCTTAGCCTTTGGGGTCAGCAGAAAGTTTTCTTTATTAGCCTTAGCCTGTCGCTTTGGCCTTAGCTTGGAAACGGCTGCCGCCTTTCGCTTTTTCTTTGTGATAGGCACGGCAGAGGCGAGTGGCTTCCTGCGTCCATAGAATCGGGGTTGATCCATGGAAGCAGATGGCACAATGCAGTATCTGGACAAGGGCGTTCAGATACAGAACATCAAGTGGTGGTCTATGCAAAGTGTGTAACCTTTTATGCATGGCGACGAGGTACAGGTGTTAAAAGTGGGCGTACTCTAATGTGAGTCATTAACGTATAAATACACCATTCATGTTGTGGATTCACTGCACATTGAATACACATCGACTAAACATCGAATTTACATTCTTGTTCTTGTATTTCTTTCTACTCGCAGCTATGCCTGTTAAAAAGATTTCAAAGGATCTCAACATGAGAATTAAGGAGATGTACACGAGCTGACAACGAATTGCAGATATCCAACGCTGGTTAGCTGCTTCTGGCCTCGTTGTGCCATCAACCACAGTGTGCTATCATGCACATGGACAAACCAAACAACGCACGAGGACACCAATGGTAACTAACGCGTAAGTATATTTATATAACTATATAATACAGTATATCTATTATTGTTTATGTTGCTGCATATTAATATAACTATATAGTATAGATCTATCTAATTTTATAGTTATTTCGGTATATTTATATACTACAGTATATAATACAGTATATCTATTATTGTTTATATTGCTGCATATTAATATAACTATATAGTATAGATCTATCTAATTTTATAGTTATTTCGGTATATTTATATAACTACAGTATATAAAACAGTATATCTATTATTGTTTATATTGCTGCATATTAATATAACTATATAGTATAGATCTATCTCATTTTATAGTTATTTTGGTATATTTATATAACTACAGTATATAATACAGTATATCTATTATTGTTTATATTGCTGCATCTATAATTGTTTACTGTAAATGATGTGCTGTACTTGTGGCCTACTGCACTGTAACTTACCGGATTGTTGTTTTTCTGTACACTGTAGGGATATAACTTTTTTTGTCGACAAAATAAGTGAAGAGAATGATGAGAAGAGTGCATTAAGGGTCAAATACACTCTGCTGTTAAATCACAATCTCACAGTATCCGAGACCAGCATAAAGAAGATGAGACGCAGAATTGGATGGAAATATGGACATGTGAGGTTAGTGCTGGACAGTACAGGAGGTTAAAGTGTTGTTTAAGAAACTGTACTGTACCTACAGTGGCGGCCGACCTGAGTCAAAAACGGCTAGATCCGAGGCTCTCAGAAAATCCCGGCTAGGTGCATTTTTTAAAAATTTTTGCCCGGAGTGAATTGCGTGATATTAGCATTTTATTCTCGCTGTCTGCAATACTGCAATGCCGTGTAAAAACTCAGGGGGGCTTTGCGAGCTGTTGTCTTGGAAGTCTAATACCTTCGCGGTTCAACCTACGTCAGTACACAGTCTGTGTGTACGCGCGCAGTAATTGTAAAGTTGCATATTTAAAGTATACTGTACATGAGTATGTCTGGTTTCAATCACATTCCTGCTTGACAGCAGGTGATTACTACGCATGCGCCTGTAACTTCACCCACCACTGCTTGCTTGCTTGAGTGAGTGACCAAAAAAAAATAAAACAAAATAAAATTTTATTCTAATTTTTTTTTCTCCACAAGCCTGCAAAAACCATCTTGATACTGTATTACGATATTCAATCTGTGCTGTAGCTTTTGACTGTGACCCTGTGCGTTTGACTGCACATGGTTGATTTGTGTGCTTTTTACTGTACGTACTGAAATTATAGTACAGTATGTCATTATCTTTGAACTTCATGCAGCTGTGCCCTGTAGCCCCCTCCCCCCCACACACACAAGGCTGGCTCAAGGATTTGAAATTCCACGGAGTCATTCATTTTCTGAATCTTGACATTGTTTTCTTAGTCCGTCCATAGCCACACTACAAAGCCTCACTGCGCCTGCGTGTAATCCTCTTTGAGATGGAGCTAGCTTCTTACTGCGCATGACTCACCCAACCCTCCCCTCCACAGAGTCGTTAATTTTCTGAATATTGACATTGTGTTCTTAATCCGTCCATAGCCGAGCTTCAAAGCCTCACTTTGCCTGCGTGTAATCCTCTTTGAGATGGGAGCTAACTGCTTACTGCGCATGACTCACCCATCCCCCCCTCCACAGAGTCGTTAATTTTCTGCATCTTGACATTGTGTTCTTAATCCGTCCATAGCCGAGCTACAAAGCCTCACTGTGCCTGCGTGTAATCCTCTTTGAGATGGGAGCTAGCTGCTTACTGTGCATTACTCACCCAACCCTTTAAGGCTTTGTTTACAGTAACGCTTTGGAAAATCCCTTCTCGAATTTGATTTGCACAGAGCATCACCTCTCTATGCGCCTATGTGTAATCCTCTTTCGGATGGGAGCAATTTGATTACTGCTCATGCGCCTGTAACTTCACCCACCACTGCTTGCTTGAGTGCAGAAAAAAAAATGTAATTATAATTTTTTAACTGTTATTTTATCCACAAGCCTGCAAAAACAATCTTGATATTACGATATTCAATCTGTGCTGTAGCTTTTGACTGCGACCCTGTACGTTTGACTGCACGTGGTTGATTTGTGTGCTATTTATGTACTTTATTTGGGGGTGTAGGGATCAAATTATTATGTTGAACTGCCTTTTGAAATTACTGTACTCTACTCTATGTAATTTCTTTGAACTGCTGCACAACTAATCCTTCATCCCTCCCCCACGCACACATAAACTCTTATCGACAGACACCTCCACAGAGTCATTAATTTTCTGAATGTAATCCTCTTTGAGATGGGAGCTAGCTGCTTACTGCGCATGACTCACCCAACTCCCCCCCCCCTCCACAGAGTCATTAATTTTCTGAAGCTAGTCATTGTGTTTTTAATCCGACCCTAGCCGAGCGTCAATCACCTCACTGCTCCTGCATGTACTGTAATCCTCTTTGAGATGGGAGCTAACGCATGACTCACCCAACCCCCCCAACCCTTTGAGGCTTTGTTTACGGTAACGCTTTGGAAAATCACTTCTCGAATTTGATTTGCACAGAGCATCACCTCTATATGCGCCTGTGTGTAATCCTCTTTCGGATGGGAGCTAGTTGATTACTGCTCATGCGCCTGTAAATTCACCCACCACTGCTTGCTTGAGTGGCCAAACATTTTTTTTTTTTAATTATAATTTTTTAACTGGTATTTTATCCAGAAGCCTGCAAAAACAATCTTGATATTACGATATTCAATCTGTGCTGTAGCTTTTGACTACGACCCTGTGCATTTGACTGCACATGGTTGATTTGTGTGCTTTTTATGTACTGTATTTGGGGTGTAGGGATCAAATTATTATGTTGAACTGCCTTTTGAAATTACTGTACTCTACTCTATGTAATTTCTTTGAACTGCTGCACAACTAATCCTTCATCCCTCCCCCACGCACACACAAACTCTTATCGACAGACACCTCCACAGAGTCATTTATTTTCTGAATGTAATCCTCTTTGAGATGGGAGCTAGCTGCTTACTGCGCATGACTCACCCAACTCCCCCCCCCCCCTCCACAGAGTCATTAATTTTCTGAAGCTAGTCATTGTGTTTTGAATCCGTCCCTAGCTGAGCGTCAATCACCTCACTGCTCCTGCATGTACTGTAATCCTCTTTGAGATGGGAGCTAACGCATGACTCACCCAACCCCCCCCCCAACCCTTTGAGGCTTTGTTTACGGTAAAGCTTTGGAAAATCCCTTCTCCAATTTGAAATGTAAATCTGATTTGCACAGCATTGTGAGAATTGAGAGTTAAAAAAACCATTAACTGATTCATGTTGTTTTGTCATTCATTCTTATTCATTGGTGTACTCTGGGTGTGTGTGTGTGTGTGGGGGGGGGGGTGTTGTCAATGATTATGATTAGAAGGAATGTAAATAAATATTTATTTTATTTTATCAGGAACCAAAAAATACAAATATAAAAATAATCATGAATAATACATAATGCAGTCTTTATTAAGTTTGGATAAATATTTAGAAAACATTTGTAAAACATGGATAAATATGAATAATGCACATTTATAAGAATATTATTTAATAACATATAATGTATAATATATATATATAGTAATATAATTTTTTCCGTCTTTATCTTGTTCCTCATTTTGTGTACAGTACAGTAGTTCATTGAGAGATGAGATGTTTTGTGTACATCATTACTGCTGTTTATATACTGTACATTTGACTGTACAAACCGATTAGACTGCACACAACACCCCACCTCCCCCCAGGCCATCCTTTTTTCCTGAAACGACAAGAAAACAAAAAAAATTGCAGTTATGTGCGTACTGTATTATGGCATTGTGTGATGTGTAGCACTACTGTAGATGGCTGGTGCTGCTTTCTCTGGAAAGAAAAAAATTGAGCAGTTAGAAGGCATTTAGTACTGACAAACTAGTATATACTGGAACTACTGTATACTCTGACTACTGTTAAATACTACAGTATATAACCAGATGGCTGGTGCTGCTCTCTGGAAAGAAAAAAATTGAGCAGTTACTTGTACTCTACTGTAGGTGCACACTGTATTATCGCATTATGGCATTGTGTATGCAGTTAGTACTGTCAAACTAGTCTATACTGGAACTACTGTATACATGTACTGTATGTACTGTGCCATACTTACCTGTATCATACTGTACTTACAATACTACAGTACAGTACTACTTTCCTGATGATTGCCCATTACGCACGATCCACAATGGGCAACACAGTCGCAATATGGTCTATATATTTATTGCAGCATTCCACGGTGAGTACATCGTTCCAAAAACTCATTATGCCTTTCGCCAATTCGTCCTTTTTGGAGGGTTTCACCACTTTCCGGATATGGTCCCTCAGCTGATGCCAGACCATTTCGATCGAATTGAAGTCTGGCGATCTGTCATTGGAAAAATAGGACAATTAGTTTAAGAGATACAGTACATAGTAAAAACTGTGGGGAAAAAATGAGACACGGTTACCACACGGTTACCACACTTACTCCGCTGGCGTCTTCACCCAGTTGATACCGCGCTCAAGGATATGCGCTGTTGACACGGTGTTCTTCGGATCGTTGTCCTGGTAGAAACGGTGACCATCCGGGAACTCGCGTGTGATGTATTCCACTATCTCAGGCACAATTTTGTCTTGGAAGAAAGCTTTATTCATGATTCCTATAACAAGAAAAGAAAAGTGCTCAAAAAACTGCACAATAGTACAGTACAGTGCATACAGTAAGGCTACACTAGAACAGTACAGTGCATAAGGCTACATTATATTTTATATATTTTACCTTCAAAGATGACAATGCATCCTCGTCCACGCCTAGAGATGGCACCCCACACATGCAGCTTCACGGGTGTTTTGGCCGCGGCTTCATAGATATGCGACCTTTTTTGTGGAATGCAAAGCTTGCAAATCTCTCCAGCGACAAACACAAGAATGAATATTCGATGTTTAGTCGATGTGTATTCAATGTGCAGTGAATCCATAAAATGGATGGTGTATTTATACGTTAATGACTCACATTAGGGTACGCCCACTTTCAACACCTGTACCTTGTCGCCATGCATAAAAGGTTACACACTTTGCATAACCCACCACTCGATGATCTTTATCTGAACTTGCCCTTGTCCAGATACTGCATTGTGCCATCTGCTTCCATGGATCAACCCCGATTCTACGGACGCAGGAACACACTCACCTCTGCCGTGCCTGTCATGCAGAAAAAGCGAAAGGCGGTTGCCGTTTCCATGCAAAGGCCAAAGCGACAGGCTAAGACCAATAAAGAAAACCTTCTGCTGACCCCAAAGGCTAAGGGTTTTAATAGATGTCAGCCTTATTATGTCAAGAAGAATTACGGTGATGTACACTCCACGCAAAACAAATGGCAGCTAACCCATCGAACCCGCAGACCACTTCCTCCCATACGCTTCGACGACTCTGCCGCCGCTGTCCTGGAAATCTTTAGCCCGTCTTCTCCACTCCTCGTCCTCGATGCTGCCACCGCCCTCCCGGAAACCCAGTTCTATCCGACGACGCTGCCGCTGGTGCCTCTGAAATCCACGGGTCACTTTCTTCTTTGCGCTTAGATGACTCTGCTTCTCGCCCGGAAATCCAGAGGTCACTTTCTCCATCTCTCTTCGATGATGCTGCCTCTTCTCCTCTAACGGATATCCACAGGTCACCTCCTCCACCCTTCTTCAACGACGCTTCCGCTTCTCTCCATGGAACTCCCATCTCATCCTCCGTTGCACCCAATCACTCAGATGTCCACATGCCATGCACAAGAAGCAGCTCGTTAGACCGGATGCTGAATGGCATAAGTGTGGCTATCCCTGCGGACTCCATTATGCTGACAAAGATAGATCTGCTTCTGGAGACCATGCTAAATATGGAGCAACGGATGCGACATATGGATCAACGGATGGATCGACGGATGGAGAAGATAGAGGCTGACATAGCGGGTATACATCATTTGCTCGGTATTCATGCCCCTGTTTCCCCGACGCCGGAGCAGGAGGGTGGCATGGATGTGATGAATTGGAGCATTGACACCCTTCCAACACCAAGTGCACCCCCTCAACCAGAAGATGTAGTGTACATGTATGCCGTTGAGGAGGACATGACAACCCCGTCAAGACCACGCCAAGAGAAAACATGGCGACCAAGACAAGAGGAAAGCTGCCTCCCAGACAACCTACCCTCGCTCATCGCCTCAAGCACACCCGCTCCCAGAAGACCTACATTCGCTCGCATCGATACGGTGCCCAACATCACCCTGCGCGATCTGCCACCGGTGCTCAGGGAGAAGTATAGGGTGATGAGTGCTGGTGCACCCCACAAGTATGCCTTGTACATTTTTAAGCATCATGTGTCCTACTCGTTGTACTGCGACTGGGCCTTCAGAGTGAACTACGAAGCAAATCGCCTAAAAAAGGCGCTTCCAGACAATTTAAGAAAGACCATTCTGGAGGAATTGCGGCGCTTTTATTCAATTACAGATCCTGTAATGAAAGGCGTTCGAGACTGCATTAATGGCGTTTTGCGCCATGCAAGGCATCGGCCATGGAAGGACAATCTTGTGGGGTCCGTATTTGAGTGAGTGTTCAACTGTTGAAAATGTTTGGTAAATGTTTTGTTCCAGTCCCGGAGGGCCGCAAACAGGCCCGGTTTTCAAGGTTGTCCTGAAAACTGGGCCTGTTTGCTGCCCTTGAGGACTGTAGTGGTGCAGGCCTGACTGTTCTGCACACCATCCCACTGCAAAGTTTTGACTTGCTGTTCTTGTGTAAAGGAGATGTTCCGTTTTATATATTTTATGAATTTTTTTTTTTTAATCACAGGTAAGACCATACTGTTGTACTGAACTGTACTGTACATGTTTTGACCTGCTGTACTTAAATAAAGGGGATGTTGTTGTGTGTTTAACTTGTATTTATACAGAAATGTTTTAACTAGCTGTACACACACACAGGACCTGCACAATTCCAGTCCCTGAGGGCCGCAAACAAGGTTGTCCTGAAAACCGGGCCTGTTTTCTGCCCTCGAGGACTTTAGTGGTGCAGGCCTGACTGACTGTTTTGCACACCATCGCACTGTATATGTTTCTTTAATAAAGGAGATTTTGCATTTTGTATACTGTATTTTATGAATAAAGATTTTTTTTTAATCACAGGTAAGACCATACTGTTGTGCTGAACTGTACTGTACAGTACGGTACTGTACATGTTTTGACCTGCTGTATTTAAATAAAGGAGATGTTGTGTGTTTTAACTTGTATTAATAATTTTTTTTGTATTTACTGTACACAAGACCTGCACAATTCCAGTCCCTGAGGCCCACAAACAGGCACGGTTTTCAAAGGTTACCCTGATAACCAGGCCTGTTTGCTGCCCTCGAGGACTGTAGTGGTGCAGCCTGTTTTGCACACCATCCCACTGTATATGTTTTGACATGCCGATCTTTAATAAAGGAGATGTTGCGTTTTGTATATTTTGAATAAAGAATTTGTTTTTATAACATGTGACTGTAAACCATACTGACTGACTGTAAATGTTTTTACTTTCTATACATAAATGTTTTCACTACTGTAGCAGTAAACCATACTGTTTTTACATTGTACAGTATTTGTAAATAAATGTTTTTGTACTTACAGTACTCCACCAATAAAAGAACATGTTGATTTGTTTTAAATTGTTCCATTTGCTCCTTTGATACTGTAACAAAATACAGTGTTTCCAGAATGTACACTACTGTCCAGGCATACTGTACTGTATACTGTAGGCATGCTCAGTACAAGAGTATTAAAAAAAATAGAAGACACATACTGTACAGTACTGTATATACTGGCACTGTATAGAAGACACATACTGCATGTACTGTAATACATGTAGAATAAATGCATACTTTTTATTTTTTGGGTTTATTACACAGTATACTGTATATAAAAAAGTATTGTATACTGTACGGTCGGAAAACATCAGCATACTGTTTCAGGTACAGTATTCTATCCTAATCAATAACAACGGCCACTAAACTGTAGACTCCGGTACGTGGTTTTTTAAATCCGATTCAGCAATGTGCAGGCATTGTTACACAAAGCGATATTATCCATCGAAATCCCTCCATTAGCCGTTTTCTTTTCTGAGGAAAAACAAAAAGAAAAGTTTTACTGTAATGGTCAGTCCCCTAAAGAAGTTCCCAGCCAGTCCCACCAATAATTTTCTCGGGGGGCGTCTCCTGTTCACATGTGCACGTGCCTACCGTCGATGCGATGACACGCATATGTGTTTCAAGAAGGCTCCAATGTGCATGCGACTAGCGTTCCACCAATTGTTCAGTATCTGCAGTACTGTAGAAGCCGCTCAGCCAATGATATTGCTTACAGGATAATCGCTTGACTTTTGAATCAAACCGATATTGATACTGTATTGTCAAAATAAAAAAAAACAGAAAATAATACGGCAACAATACTCACCATAGAATTTCCCATTCAGCTGGCGGCGGCGCCGGGCCACTGCCAGTCCAGTGTTCTTGTTCATACACGTTGATAGATGGCAGCGGGACTATCAGTCAGCTGATGAGGCTGGAATTCGCTTAGATACATGCAAGCTTGATCGAAACTGCACGCGAAATCCGGCTCAGGCTTGCTGGACAGACAGCAAGGGTTGTCACTGATGGTGGGACCATTATTGGAAAAAGCCGGTGATACACACCAATACCCTGCAATAAATTGTGGCTCAATACGATAAAAACATGGATCGCTACATAACCTTTTCCTTATTGCACACTTCCACACATGCGGAGCTGGCGAAAATTTGTAAAAGTCATAGTTTTCGATAAAAAAATGATAAATTTGAACAACTGTTGCCATCTTATCATCTGTTGCATTAATCGCGGCCCATATCAAATACGCGTAACTTCTGTCAGGTTTTTGGAAAACGGGTTGCACTTGAACACTCATGGCGGCGGGTCTCTGGAGAATAACAGAAACTGGTCTTTGTCTTTCTTTAATATGAAAAGCCTAAATTGATACATTATTGCAACCTCTTCCTTCAGTCTCAAGGCCAATTTACAATAGCACACCGTGGTATCTTTTTTAAGAGAAACACCTGCAAGTTGACACACTGAAGCGCATGCGCATTACAATTCATGCATATCTGCCATCTGGCGGACACGCGAAGAATTGCAACCTATTAAATCCGAACCATTCTCAATAAACGCATCACCCGCGCGTCAACCGCGCATGATCCGCGGCTGAGAACGCAACATGAATGCGGCATGCACCCGGTGAAGTGCGTCGCATTCGAGAAAAAAGCCAGGGAAAAAAGCGGTGATGTTTTAGAATAAAAGTGGCCGCAGCAGTATAAAATTAATCCTTGTCATTACAGAGTGTACCCTATGATAAGGGACGTTAGCAAGATCAAGAGAGTGGTCCAGGCCCAGGCATGGATCGACAGTGGAGAAACTTTCCAGGATTGCATCTTCACTGACGAGTCTACTGTTTCGCTGGAGAGATTTGCCACATTTGCATTTCACAAAAAAGGTTGCATATCTATGAAGCCGCGTCCAAAACAGCCAGTGAAGATGCATGTGTGGGGTGCCATCTCTAGGCGTGAACCAGGATGCATTGGCATCTTTGAAGGTAAAATAAGTCACACGCTTTTGCCTTATGCACTGTACTGTACTAGTGTGCAGTTTTTTGAGCACTTTTCTTTTCTTGTTATAGGAATCATGAATAAAGCTTTCTTCCAAGAGAAAATTGTGCCTGAGATTGTGGAATACATCCCATGTGAGTTTCGGGATGGTCACCGTTTCTACCAGGACAACGATCCGAAGCACACCGCGTCAACAGCGCATATCCTTGAGCGCGGTATCAACTGGGTGAAGACGCCAGCGGAGTAAGTGTGGTAACCGTGTCTCATTTTTTCCCACTGTTTTTACTGTGTACTGTATCTCTTTAACTAATTGTCCTTTTCCCCCCCCTCCAATGACAGATCGCCAGACTTCAATCCTATCAAAATGGTCTGGCATAAGCTGAAGGACCATATCCGAAAAGTCGTGAAACCCTCCAAAAAGGATGTTGGCGGAAGGCATAATGAATTTTTGGAATGATGTACTCATCGTGGAACGATGCACTAAATATATTGACCATATTGTGACTGTGTTGCCCATTGTGATTGCGCGTAATGGGCAAGCATCAGGAAGGTAGTATGGTATAGTACTGTACTGTAGTATTGTAAGTACAGTATGATACAGGTAAGTATGGCACAGATTTTTTTCCCCTGAGAGAGCAGCACTAGCCATCTGGTTACAAAGTATTTAACAGTAGTCACAGTATACAGTAGTTCCAATATAGACTAGTTTGACAGTACTATACAGCACACAATGCCATAATACAGTATGCACATAACTACACTAATTTTTTGTTTTCTTGTCTTTTCAGAAAAAAAGGATGGACTGAGGGGAAAGGGGGGTATCGTGTAAAGTTTGTGAACAGTTTGTACATTTAAGTGTACAGTTTCTAAACTGCAATCATCATGTACAGTACACAAAACCTCTCATCTCTCAATAAACTACTGTACTCTACACAGAATGAAGAAGAAGATAAGGACGGAAAAAATTATATTATTATATATATATTATTATATATTATATATTATTAATTACTATTATTATCAATAAAGACTGCATTTTGTATTATTCATGATTATTTTTATATTTGTATTTTAAGTTCGTGATAAAATAAAATACATACAGTATATCTTTACATTCATGATAATCATAATCATTGACAACCCCCCCCCCACACTTACATCAAAGAAAAAGAAAGAATGGCAAAAAGTGGCAATTTACTGCATCAACAACATGAATACATATAATGTTTTTTTAAATCTCAAATCCATCGTGCTGTACACCTCAGATTTACATATCAAATTCGAGAAGGGATTGTCAAAAGCGTTACCGTAAACAAAGCCTCAAAGGGTTTGGGGGTGTATGGGTGACTCATGCACAGTAATCATCAGCTATGTACTGTAGCTCCCATCTCAAAGAAGATGGCTAGGGACAGACGTTTAAAAACACAATGACAAGATTTAGAAACGGAATGGCTCTGGAGAGGTATCTGTAAATAAGAGGTTCAAAACCTTGAGCGAGCCTTGTGTGTGTGCGTGGGGGAGGGGGGTAAAGGGTACAGCTGCATGAAGGATTAGCTGTACTGCAGTTCAAAGAAATGGCATATTTTCAAAAGGCAGGTCATCATAATAATTTGATCCCTACATCCCCAAATACATAAAAAGCACACAAATCAACCATGTGCAGTCAAACGCTCAGTGTCGCAGCCAAAAGCTACAGCCCAGATTGAATATCGTAATATCAAGATAGTTTAGGCAGGCTTGTGGAGAAAATAAAAATAAAAAATGAGGAGAAAAAAATATATATATATTTTTTTTGGTGGTCACTCACTCTTGAACTTCGCAAGCAAGCAGTGGTGAACTTACAGACGCATGCGCAGTAATCATCAGCTGTCAAGCAGGAATGTGATTGAAACCAGAAAGACACACATTCAAAGGAATGGTGTGTAAGAGGTGTACTGTACAGTAGATAAGATAAGAAGTTGAAATACTGCAGTGCAGTACAGTAAATTATCCTGTGTGTGTGCGGGGTCGAGCGAGGGGAGAGCGCTGTATATGCCGAAATGTGATACTTTTATTGTACTGTACACATCTATGCATTTCAACAATTTTCTAATGAGACATACATGGTACAGCCCTGCAAATGCATGTATAAATATGCAAATTTACAATTACTGCGCGCGCACACACAGACTGTGTACTGACGTAGGTTGAACTGCTAACGTATTAGACTTCGAAGACAACAGCTCGCGAATGCCCCCCTGAGTTTTTAGACGGTATTGCAGTATTGCAGACAGCGCTAATAAAATACTAATATTACGAGCGCTAAAATACCGCAATACACTCCGGACAAAAAAAAATGCATCTGCCCGCGGTTATCAGAGTTGCGCCGCTACGGCCGCACGAGGCTAAAGGTGCCCGCCACTGTACCTCACATTCGACACCAAGTGAGTCGTTTGCTATGACATCAATATAAAATTAAAAAATTGTGAGAAATGCAAGCATTTATAAAAACATCAAAGTAAAATCATCTGTTTAGATGATGTGATAAGGTTATGTCAAAATTACACATGTCACTGTTCAGTTTATGAAAAGCATGCTTGTTATTTAACTGATGCACGTATTAAAGAAATATAATCTCAATATGTGCATTCACACTGGATGTACAGGCAAATAAAGAGGAGCACATAATAACTTAGGCATTATGTTGATTATAACATGTTGTTATTTATTATATAGTTATTGCTGAGGACACGGATTCCGATGTGTCTGCAACACAACAACAACATGTTGAAGATGTTAGAAGTGATGATGAGATGTTAGTGGATACACCACATATTCTTGTCCCAGAGCCTGAAGATTCCAGACCTGATTTTCGTGCACTACAGATGAAGACAATGGTCAGATCCAAGCAGGCCAGGGAGACCAGGTTTGTGCGGATGCATTGGCTAATCTAACCAGCCTAGAGGGCAGGTTTTTCCAAAACCAACAAGATCAAGCAGACAGACAGTCTAAAATAAATGAAAACATATATAAGGAAATGAAAAACATGACAGTCATAATGACACAACAACAGGAGACTCTATTAAACATTGCAAATAGCCTCACCATGATAGCGAAATGTATGGCACAGGTTGTGGCACATGTCCAGGCAGAGCCCCCGCCAGAGCCACTGCCACAATCCAAGCCCCAATCCCAGACACAAAGAGAGCCACAGGCAGAATCCCAGCCAGAGACACTATCCGAGCCGGAGCAAGAATCCGAGCCAGGGACAGAAAGAGAGTCAGAAAGAGAGCCAGAGCCAGAAAGAGAGCCACAGACACAGGCGATGGCACAGCAGGATCCAATGGCACAGGCTATTCCACTGGCCCAAATCCTGGCACTGGCACAGCCACAGAAACATCAGCTGGCACTGGCATTGGCACTGGCTCAACCATTGGCACTGGCCCAACCATTGGCACTGGCCCAACCCCAGGCACTGGCCCAACCATTGGCACTGGCCAAACCCCAGGCACTGGCCCAACCCTAGGCACTGTCCCAACCATTGGCTCTGGCCCAACCATTGGCACTGGCCCAACCCCAGGCACTGGCCCAACCATTGGCACTGGCCCAAACATTGGCACTGGCCCAACCCCAGGCACTGGCCCAACCATTGGCACTGCCAAACCCCAGGCACTGGCCCAACCACAGGCACTGTCCCAGCATCCAACCCAACCAACTGCAAAAATAAGGCTACATTCACGTAACCGTGCACCTGATACTAAAGCAAGGCCTACCACACGGTCATCCTAAAGAAATACCAAAAAAATTAGGCCTTTTCTTATTCTAATCTTAATCTTCTTAAATTAGTTCCGTTCACTAATGTTCAACAAATATACTGAACAATGTGAAATAATCAAGTGTGTATAAGTACATATTTCAGGTGCATACATGTGAACTAACCAGCATAGGATTTCTCATGTGTGAATAATCTATCTGATGCTAACATCACAAATATATATAGTTATTTTGTATTAACAGCGAAAAATAGTCATTATCATTGTTGAACATTTTCACATGTTCTTTCAAAACAATATTCTTTCCAATTTATGGGTGTTTGTGATATTTGCTACAGAATCATTTTGAATACGCAAGCAAAAATAATGAAATATTCTGACCACCTGTATGTGGGAGAATAATACATGGACACTTCTTCCTTTGTATAATGACCTTGTACAGTGTTGTGCAAATAATGAAAGTTTGGATACTTTGTAAGAAGATGAATGTAAGGGATCGTTTTGGTTACTGTACTCCATTCCTTGAAAAAACATGCCGTTTGAGATGTGTTCTAACGAAAAGCCTCCGTTCTCTTATGCCAATCTAATATATAGCGCTATTGAAAACCGGATCAGAAAAAAGCTACTGTCTCACAGATATATGAATATATTATGGATAACTACCCTTATTATCAAAATCATCCAAAACCTAAGGTATGGAGAAATTCTATCAGCCGCACTTTATTAACCAATCCTTCTTTTTTTCGAAACCCATTATCTCTCGGAAACTGGGGTGGCTGTTGGTCAGTTTATAAATCCGGTATGCGTATGTCTGTGAATGGAAATGTCAGAAGACAGACAATTGTCGGGCACAACTACCATGATATAGGTGCCCGCAGCGGTGCCTTAAATGTTCAGCAGAATTTCTATTCTTTTCAACCGGAGTTGGCCAACCAATACCAGAACCATAACGGAGCTAGTTATTACGATAACATGCATAATACCGACTTTGCTCGACCAGATGAAATGGCACAAAGTTACTATCTGTAGCCGCCTCAGTACATTCCACAAGATTCAAACTGTTATGGAGTAAGCTACAACCCTACCCAGCTGAACACACCGTACAGCGAATTGATTGACTACAGCAGCTACCTCGCAAACACCCATTCCATGACTGCACCGAATATGAATGCAATATAATGCAGGTAACTATAACGGAAATAGTTTATACACTCTGTGAATCGCTTATTCCCGACTGACAGGGAAATGCGTTCGATTCATTACGCATGCGTGTACCATACGGAAAAAGTTTTTCTTTGTCTAAATTAACGTGTCTCTTTTAACTTTTCACCTTCTTCTCATAATATAACAGAGATCGCGGTGTGAAGATCAGAATATGCCGGAACACAGTTCTGAAAGAAGGTAAAATCTAGTTAACGATATACGTGCCAATATTTTGAAAAATGCTGTGCAATGGCGCCTGAAATCACAGATATTCCTGTGCAGCCCTTAAATGTCAGTCCACAATGTGTACGCCCCTCTGTGAAAAAAGAATCCATTTGCAACATTAAATTAATATGTTATATGTGCAGTAGTAAGAATATAAATAGAAGGTGCTCCTTCTATTTTTCTTCTTACTACTATTACATAGGTTCCAGCTTTGGGACGCCAGGATCAGCAGGAGGTAAGCACCAAAAGTAATTACTTTGTTTAATTTTTCTTAACAGTGGTGTGCCATTTATACTTTGTTTATAAAGTTTTTTTATGCAGAAATGCAGTACATATATTCCTTATCTGTGTACTTTGCATATGGCTACATTATAATGTTATGTGTCTGTTGATTCAGGGTTAGTCACTTATATAAATGGCAATAAATGCAACACTTTAACAGCAAATCGGTCACATTAGGCTGAATAGTTAATGTTGTTTAGCATTCTGTATATAACATGTTTGTAGTGATAGCATGTTGACAAACCAAACCTTGTGTAGTCCAAGCATTTGTAGAATTTTCCATGGATGATTCAGAATATACATAATTTTTTAACAGAAATACCTTGGTTTGATACAGTATGTTAGTAAGTAGTTATTTAGAAGATGTAGTGTAAAATTCTAGAACGGCATGCTTCACGTGTAGTACACAGTTACAGTAGAAAAACACGTGTGTTTTGATGCATCATTAAGTTTGTATTTAACCGCTACATTGCTGTAATTAATATTACATATCTACTTCTTTAACAGATGTTGACATCTCCGTTCCAGACAGAAGATAATGTGAATGGATGTATCCAAACACTGACCAACTGAGAGCTTTTACATACTGCTACATGCCAAATACATCACATGGGCATTCATGCTATGATACACATGAAAGTGAACATGCAAACTTTTATACTGATGTAGCGGCTGTTATTCGAACATATCTCGATGCCGATTTTGAGTTCTCTGCTGTTCCCCACGCAGCATAAATGCGGCCAATCGCCCCAGGCACCCGCGCTTATCTCGGATGTTTTGTTTGAATTTAATGGATTCTGTTTCTTCGTTTGCAATAAAAAGGATGAATTGTAATGTGTACAGTACTGTGCTACTGTGCTACGGTGTCAATTTCATGTTTTTAAAAGCCAGAACACTAAAATTCGTTTATCTGCTCTCGCTACGCTCGCATCTTAGTGCGGGGAGGCTGGTATTCATCCCGCGGTTTCAAATCGGGATTCCGATGTACATGACGCGTGAAGTGTTCGAATAACGGCCGCTACATAACTTTATCCTATCTAATAATATAATATATAATAATGTATAATAATATAATATAATTTGATTAGCTGAATTAATATAGATTTTAGGGTATTTTCGATTACTTTGAAATGTGTGTAAACATTACAATAAACCTTTAAATTACATCTTGTGTTAGTGCTACATTTTTGTCAGTGTCATGCTGATGACACTTTGACATCACTCAAATAATACAATTAATGTTTTCCTATGTTGTGTGAAGAAAGACACATTTAGTTATACTGGAACTGGATATATTGCTTATATTTTTACATGAATCATAGTACAAAGCATTGACATGAAAGAATAATATAGAAATGTGTGTTTTAAGCCTACAATTATTACTTCTGTTAGGGATACATCCCAGGTTTCTGATAGAAGATATCACCATGTCATCTGCTCATACTCCTGCAGACAGTCCAATTATGTATATAGTAATTGTTACATAAGTGGCAATAATACTATTACTTAAGGAATGTGAACCATAACTATTGTCAAAGTATTTAAGAAGACAATTAATAAATTATGGTTTAGAAGTTATTAATAAATTGTCAAAGTGTTTGAAAAATTATAAATAATCATGTAGAGTAGTTGTTAAGTTGTAATATAACACTATGCATATTCAGCAATACAGCACTATCTCTTCACTTAAAGCACAACATTCTGCATTTAAGGATGCACACATTGTACAGGTGGGGAGAAACATGATTTATACAAGAACAAATGTGTTAAACATTGACATACCGTTGTTAGACGAACTTAGGATCATTCACTACAAAATATGCAGTTCATTGGAGAGAGCAGGATCCTATGATTAAATACACACAATGCAATGTGACACACATTACGAGATGATTATAGATTATATTATATGTCAAATAAAATCTTACATGTGAAAAAATTCGCAATTAACGTCCGACGAGTCTCCACCCAACTGGCTATATGCTCCCTAACCCCTGCAGGAGGCACGGGAGGATCCACCTCTAAATCCTCACGAATGTTGCCTTGAAGATTGTGACATATGGCAATGTTGTGCAAAATGCAACAACAAATCACTATGACGCCAACCTTCGCTGGCGAATACTGTAGCGCGCCACCAGATCAAGACATCTAAAACGACTTTCAACACTCAAAATGTCCTCTCAATCACTGAGCGTGTGGATATGTGTGTGGCATTATATCGTTCCTCTGCAGGGGTTTGAGTATTACCCAGTGGGGTCAGAAGCAAAGGCCGGATCCATATCCTGAGTCGCCTATAAGATAGTCAAATCACATGAATGTTAATATAATATGTAACAATATTCCAAACATTGGCTGCAGGCATTTCCTAGTACATGAGAGGGAAGAATATACAACACATGCCCTAACAATCAAATCCTCATTATCTAAGATGACGCTGCATTACATGGATTAGATATACAACTTCACAAATGTTAAGTATTTGTGGTTACTTACAATATTAGCAACACATAATGAAACATTTAACTCTACATTAAATGTACTTGGAAGTGCACTTTCTGTAACATTGACTGACCCAATTGTCAACCGTCATCGAATTCCCCCGCTTCAAATGTACGGAACACTAATGAGCTCTTCAGAATATGGGAATCGTGGCAGGCACCTGGGAATTGGGCTACCAGACTCAGAATTTTCATGTATGCGTCACATACGACCTGCACATTGAGCGAGCAGTAATGTTTCCTGTTTCGGAAATCCCTCTCCTCTTCACGTAGTGGGGTCAGCGCAACATGTGTGCAATCTATAGCACCCATCACATTGGGTAGCCCAGCTAAATTATAAAATCCAGTCTTCAGTGGCTGCCACTCTGTCTACTTGCTAGGAAAATGTATATAATGACTAGCATGTTGAGTCAGTGCACATAGAAACTGGCTAATGGCCCGTGAGAATGCCAACTGCGAGACCCCGCCTACTATGCCCAGCAGTTGTCTGAAATGACCCAGAAGCAAGAAAATGTAATAAGCTTAGCATTTTAACAAAGGCAGGCACTGCATGATTCCTGTCTGTTGTTGGCACTAAATCTTCTCTTAACACTTCATACAGTTCCAAGATAGCCGCTGAGCTCAATCGATAGCGGCTAATAATCTCTGCCTTACTCAAGCCCTTCTGGGAGCTTCTTTGCCTAAAATTGTGGGGGGCTATATGTCTGACAACACGGATCTCCCTATCTCTCCTCTCTCTCCTCTCTCTCCTCTCTCTCCTCTCTCTCCTCTCTCTCCTCTCTCTCCTCTCTCCTCTCTCTCCTCTCTCTCCTCTCTCTCCTCTCTCTCCTCTCTCTCCTCCCTCTCCTCCCTCTCCTCCCTCTCCTCCCTCTCCTCCCTCTCCTCTCTCTCCTCTCTCTCCTCTGCAACATAATGTCCCTCCTCGCAAAAAGCAACACAAAAGCATAGTCTGGTGCCACATCCATTTCACCCTGTAAGGTAAGTGGCTCCTTATATCGTTTAAATAGGCAGACTAATAAGTCACATGATTGTAAATGATGACACGTGTGTTGTATAATATAGTGAACATATGCATTGTAGTAATTCAAAAATTAATTCAATTTTAATTCTGATGTGTTACACACATTATTAAATGTGATGTAATCAACAAATATACAACATTCCTGAATCCACAGTGAAAGCGATGCAGCGACACAATATGAGTAATTGCTATAAAATAATGACTCAATCATGAAATTTGTATGTAACATGTTGAGTCATGAAGGTGTTACATCACAAGAAGTAATCGTTTGTTTCTATAAAGGTGTGTCAGAAGGTTTATTATTGTCAGGATGGTTGTTTTGTGTTGACAGAAGTATTGCCCTTTAAATTAACCCCCTGCTAACATTTGCTGGTACACTCTAAAGTTAGGGGCATACATGTAATTCAATTGATATTAATGTAAAATCAATCATGTGTTCTCCTTCAATTGCAATTATTGATAATCAGCTCCGGGGGACACAGATATATTCACGCCACATCCGTGGGCCCCCCAGACAACTGCGAGGACCACCCCTGGACCCCTCTGAGTGCTAATTAAATGTACTTTTTTCTACAACTTAATGTATGTTAAAAGGTTAAATACAGTATTATCCATATGTGGAGAATAGTAATTTTGCACAAAACTGTACTGTATGTGTTATGGTTAACCAATTATCAATGCGTCTGTCCTGCGCTTCCGTGTGCAGAGCAGTGATCTGAATATATCAGACACTGGGGCATCACACGAGGGAGCTCCGTTTGGCCACAATGACAACCGGTGCAGGGGGAATAAAGTTGCCTTACCTCACCTGCATCTCCGGTCTGGGGTCCGCTCGCCTCGGCTGCTCCTGCGTGCCACAGTCTTAGTGTAGTCTGGAAACAATGGTGGATTCGGCGCAACTGCGCATGTCTGAATCAGAGAGGCTCCTGAAGTTCTTCAAAAAACTTTATTGATGAAACACACAAGGGCTAACACCGCATTCTCCCCCTCTACGCGTTTCACCCTCACACCCTATCTGTGAGGGTGAAACGCGTAGAGGGGGAGAATATGCGGTGTTAGCCCTTGTGTGTTTCATCAATAAAGTTTTTTGAAAAACTTCAGGAGCCTCTCTGATTCAGACATGCGCAGTTGCGCCGAATCCACAATTGTTTCCTGTATGTGTTATGGGTTTGTATGAATTTTTAAGGATAGTTGTTTTTGAGGGTGGCTCACGATTGCTACCACATGCCAGCGGTGACTCCCGAACACCCGCGGGACCTCCAGACACCTGCAGGAACCCCGCGGGTCAGCCGGGGACCCCCACGGGGTCAGCCGGGGACATCCGCCAGCTTGTTGTATGGGTGTTGTGCCTGCAAAAATGTAAACAAAGAGATTTTTCTAAGTTCTGCTATTTTTATCACATGCCTTTAGCTGGTGAGATTTGTTCAGCGCAACTTTCAAGTACGATAAGTTTGCGTAGGTTAGTGTATCCCGTAGAAGGGCAGAAATCAGCGCAAACAGCTGATCGTACGAGCAAAGTTGGACTTTGAAAAATGTCTTGAAAAAAGTCAGTTTTAGAGCGCAAAGTGCCTGTCAGCGCTGCTCTGTGAATCGCGCTCAGCGGAATATCACGTTCTAAGAGCATTTTGCGTTCTTAAAACGACTTATCACAGCTTAGTGCATAGCCCCCATAGACATTAAAAAAACAGTGCAGAATAATTAAAATATGGCATGGACCCCTGACACGGGCACCAAAAAAACACTGATGTATAAGAAAGGTGAACTAACACTGTAGTCATCAATAACTGTATAATAACAATGAGGAATCACCTATATCCTCAGTGAGGTAAATAGTTGGTTAATATGGCATACCTGGCACAAGATCATACAATGCAAGGGACAATATCCACTGTGCTAGAGTAAGAGTATATGAAACTCAGCACATGGAAAGGCTAGCTGGATGTAAAATGTTACTTTCCAATCAATACTCAAGATTAAGCCTGTAATAGTAAGATAAACTTAACTTCCAGAATCAGAGGTAAACTGTTAATTGAAAGTTCACTTAAACTGTAAGAATAACAGTAAGCAGACTGCAAGCTACATGAGGTGTGTTGTAATTGAGCACACCTACTGTAGATGCATATGATGTCCAATTGCCAACTCACTGAGAAACTCCTATAGGTAGTACTGCTGCGGCAGCTTTTATTCTAACAAGTCACCGGCTTTTACCTGGCTTGTTCCTGGAATGCCACGCTGTTCACCTGGAGCATGCCGCGCTCCTTTTCCGTTCCCAGCCAGGGGTCATGCCCGGCTGATGCGCGGTTGATGGGTTTATTGATAATGGTTCGGATTTAAATAGGCTGCAATGCTTCGCGTGTCCGCCAGATTGCAGAAATTCATGAATTGTAATGCGCCGAATCAGTAATGTGTCGGCTTGCAGCTGTTTCGTTTAAAAAATATACTGTACCACAGTGTGCTATTGTAACTTGGCCTTGGCCTTGAGACTGAAGGAAGAGGTTGCAAAAATGTATCAATTTAGGCTTTTCATACATACTGTATTAAAGAAAGACAAAGACCAGTTTCAGTTCAGTATTCTCCAGAGACCCACCCGCCATGAGTGTTCAAGTGCAGCCCGCTTTCCAAAAACCTGACAGAAGTTATGCGTATTTGATATGGGCCGCGATTAATGCAACAGATGATAAGATGGCAACAGTTGGTCAAATTTATCAGTATTTTATCGAAAACTATGACTTTTACAAATTTTCGCCAACTCCTCATACGTGGAAGCGTGCAGTAAGGAAAAGGTTATGTAGTGATCCCTGTTTTCACCGTATTGAGCCCCAATTTGTTGGAGGGTATTGGTGTGTATCACGGGATTTTTCCAGTATCTATGATCATGGAGGTGGCAAAGGCGAAGGGTCATGTTAAAACCAACTAAGAAGCGACAGTCACTACAAAGCAATGCACCAGCACCAGCATCGGCTTCCAATGACGGTCCCACTGTCAGTGACAACCCTGAGCCTGAGTCGGATGTGGCGTGCAGTTTTGATGAAGCTTGCATGTACCTAAGCGATTTCAAGCCTCACCTGCTGACTACAGGTGGACTAGTCCCGCTGCAAACTATCGACGTGGATGATCAAGAAAGCTGGACTGGCAGTGGACCGGCGCCAGCTGAATGGGAAATTCTATGGTGAGTTGCCGTATTATTTTGGTGGGACTGGCTGGGTACTTCTTCACAGTAGGGGGCTGACCATAACTGTACATTTAAACTTTTCTTTTTGTTTTTACTCAGAAAAGAAAACAGCTAATGGGGGGATTTCGATGGATAATATTGTACTGTATGCTGATGTTTTCCGGCCGTACAGTATACTGTGTAATAAACCCGAATAAATAAATCAATGCATTTATTCTACATGTTCAGTATCGTTTCATTATGTGTCTTCTACAGTATACTGTACAGTGGTATACAGTGCCTAACATCAATGGGCAAAAATAATTTTATCTCTAGGTGCCCTAGAACAGAAGTTCCCACGCCAATTGGCCGTGAACTTGACCGAGGCCCTAAGTAGTTCCCAAGCCAATTGCGCGAATATAATATAAAATAACCCGTTCTGTGGGTCTGAGCGGGTTGAAATTCGCCTGGCCCTCATGCGGAAGGACCCTTGCCACAGTGGCAAAATATCAGCCTTGCACGAACCCCGGTACCGGAGGTACCAAAAGACAGTTTAAAAGCACATTACCAAAGTGGCTTATTTTCTGCCATGCAAGTCAAAGGCAGAAACCTGAAATTTAACATCACCCTGACTCCGTTCTGTTGCCACGAGAGGGTCGCAATTTGCCATGCAATCCTGCCGCAACTAGGACTACATGGTGACCGAATCTGAGCCCTCTAGGTCAAACAGAACCGGAGTTATGGGTTCCAGGTTTCTGCTCATTCTGACTTAGCCGGTTCAAAGCTTTCTCCGCCATTACGCTCAATGACAGGACCCTCCTCGCTGGTGTGACCCTTTCTCGCCGCAAGTACTGCTCGGACCCTGTTGGGGTGAAGTGACGGGGTTCCTAACATCTAGGGGCAAAATGAATTTTATCTCTAGGTGCCCTAGAACAGAAGTTCCCATGCCAATTGACCTAGTTCCCATGCCAATTGCCCTAGTTCCTACGCCAATTGCGCGACCAGGCAGTAAAAAAACAGTGCAGCAAGCCTCTACATTTGTTACACTGTCAAAGGAGCAAATGGAAACAATGTGAGGCAATTCAACATGTTCTTTTATTGGTGGAGTCAGTACAAAAACATTTATTTACAAATACTGTACAATGTTGTAACATTTAAAGTGCACAGCAATTCTAACCATCAACACACAATAATACATACTGCAGCCTTTATTAAATTCTTCTGCCACAAAACATTTTTGGTGCATGGGGCAAAGGGAGTTAAAGTGACTAGCTTTTTATGTACTGTATTTGGGGGTTGTCTTTGGGGGTTTATTCAGCAAATTATTATGATGAACTGCCTTTTGAAATGACACTGCTGTTAACTATTTCAGCCACACACCTCCAGAGTTTTTAATCCCTCCCTAGCCAAACGTCAATCGGCTGAGTCACCCTAGCCTACCATCCACCTCTCTCCACTGGGTCGTTGATCTTCTGCATATTGCCATTGTGTTCTTAATCCGCCCAAAGCCGAGCTACAAACACTCAGTATGCCTGCGTCTAATCACACCACCCCCCTCCCCCAACCCTTAGAGGCCTGTTGTTTGAACGGTAATGCTTTGGAAAATCCCCTCTCGAATTGGAAATGTAAATCTGATGTGCACAGCACAGTGAGAATTGAGAGTACACTGATATTGCATCAGGGTGTGAAAACATTTGTCAGTCAGTATGGTTTACAGTCACATGTTTTAAATACAATACAGTACATTCTTTAATATCTTTAAAATAAACATATATAAATATATAAATATTATTTTAAATATCCCGTTCTGTGGGTCTGAGCGGGTTGAAATTTGCCTGGCCCTCATGCGGAAGGACCCTTGCCACAGTGGCAAAATATCATCCTTGCACGACCCCCGGAACCGGAGGTACCAAAAGACAGTTTAAAAGCACATTACCAAAGTGGCTTTTTTTCTGCCATGCAAGTCAATGGCAGAAACCTGAACTTTAACATCACCCTGACTCCGTTCTGTTGCCACGAGAGGGTCTCAATTTGCCATGCAATCGTGCCGCAACTAGGACTACATGGTGACTGAATCTGAGCCCTCTAGGTCGAACAGAACCAGAGTTATGGGTTCCAGGTTTCTGCTCATTCTGACTTAGCCGGTTCAAAGCTTTCTCCGCCATTACGCTCAATGGTAGGACCCTCCTCGCCAGCGTGACCCTTTCTCGCCGCCAGTACTGCTCGGACCCTGTTGGGGTGAAGTGAGGGGGTTCCTAACATCTAGGGGAGAATTTTATCTCTAGGTGCCCTAGAACAGAAGTTCCACGCCAATTGACCTAGTTCCCACGCCAATTGCCCTAGTTACTACGCCAATTGCGCACTCATTGCTCTTTTATTACAATGTTGCTGAGCTTGCAGTACTATCAAAGGAGCAAATGGAAACAATGCACAGTACAGCAAGACAAATCAACATGTTCTTTTATTGGTGCAGTAAGTTCAAAAACATTTATTTACAAATACAATGTTGAAGCATTTTAAGTAACAGTAGGGCAAAACATGTACAGTACAATACAGTTCAGCACAATAGTATGGTCTCACTCAAAGTCCTCCACATTGTCCGTTCATGGCCGAATCCTTGCATGGCGCAAAACACCATTAATGCAGTCTCTAACGCCTTTCATTACAGGATCTGTAACTGTATAAAAGCGCCGCATTTCTTCCACAATATTTTTCCTTAAATTGACAGGAAGCGCCTTTTTTGCGCGATTCCCATCGTAGTTCACTTTGAACACCCACTCGCAGTACAACGTGTAGGGAACATGGTGCTTAAAAATGATCAAGGCATACTTGTGGGTTGCACCAGCACTCTTCACCACATAATTCTCCCTGAGCGCCGGTGGCAGATCACACAGGGTGATGTCGGGCACCGTTTCGATGCGAGCGGGTGTAGGTCTTTTGGGAACAGGTGTGCTTGAGGCGAAGGGCGATGGTAGGTTGTCTGGGAGGAAGCTTTCCTCCGGTCTTGGTCGCCGTGTTGTCTCCTGGCGTGGTCTTGACGGGGTTGTCATGTCCTCCTCAACGGTATACATGTACACTACATCTTCTGGTGGAGGGGGTGCGCTTGCTGATGGAAGGGGGTCGAAGGTCCCATTCATCACCTCCATGTCACCCCCCTGCTCCGGGGGCGGGGAAACAGGGCATTAGTACCGAGCAAATAATGTATGTCCGCTATGTCAGCCTCTATCTTCTCCATCCGTCGATCCATCCGTTGTTCCATTTGTAGCATCCGTTGCTCCACATTTATCATTGTCTCCAGAAGCACATCTATCTTTGCCAGCACAATAGAATTCCCGGGGAGATCCACACTTATCCCATTCAGCATCCAGTCTAACGAGCTGCTTCTTGTGCATGGGGTGTGGACATCTGGGGGGATGGGTGCAACGGAGGATGAGATGGGGGTTCCATGGACAGAAGCGGCATCGATGGAGAGTGGAGGAGGTGACCTGTGGATACCCGGTAGAGGAGAAGCAGCAGCGTCGTCGAAGAGGGATGGAGAAGGTGACCTTTGGATTTCCGGGCGAGAAGCAGAGTCGTCTAAGCGCAAAGGAGAGAGTGACCCGTGGATTTCAGAGGCGGCAGCGTCGTCAGATGGAACCGGAGAAGATGGGGGTGGAGAAGATGGGCTGAAGTTTTCCGGGACAGCTACAGCAGAGTCGTCGAAGCATATGGGAGTAAGTGGTCTGCGGATTCGATGGGTTGGCTGCTATTTGTTCTGCGTCGAGAGTACATCACCGTATATCTTCTTCACATAATGAGGCTTACGTCTGAGGAAGCCCTTAACCTTTGCGGTCAGCAGAAGGTTTTCTTTATTGGCCTTAGCCTGTCGCTTTGCCCTTGGCATAGAAACGGCAACCGCCTTTCGCTTTTTCAGCATGACAGGCACGGCAGAGATGAGTGGGTTCATGCATCCATAGAAACGGGGCTGCTCCATGGAATCAGGTGGCACAATGCAGTATCTGGACAAGGGCAAGTTCAGATAAAGATCATCGAGTGGTGGGCTATGCAAAGTGTGTGACCTTTTATGCATGGCTACCAGGTACAGGTGTTGAAAGTGGGCGTACAGTACTCTAATGTGAGTCATTACCGTATAAATACACCATCCATTTTGTGGATTCACTGCACATTGAATACAAATCGACTAAACATCGAATATACATTCTTGTGTTTGTATTTCTTTCTACTCGCAGCAATGCCTGTTAAAATGATTTCAAAGGATCTCAGCATGCGAATTAAGGATATGTACACGAGCGGACACCGAATTGCTGCTATCCAATGCTGGTTAGCTACTTCTGGCCTCGTTGTACCATCAAACACCGTGGGCTAACATGCATACGGAAAAAACAGAGACCGGAAAAAAGCACCAAGGGTAACTAACGCGTAAGTATATTTATAAAACTTAACAATTTTTTTTTAATAGAAAACTGTACTGTACATACTGTACTGTTCATACAGTACAGTACATCTACAGTACAGTTCTGTATCTACTGTAATACTGTTGTTATTTCTGTTGATTTATATTACAACATAGTTTGTCTATTTATATTTATAGTACAGCAGTATACTGTACATATTTTTTATATTTCAATTTATTTTACAACGGTATATATAGGATGTTTTTATATTTATATTACAACAGTATATTTATAGTGTATATTTATACTTATAGTACAACAGTCTATATATTTTGTCTATTTATATTTATAGTACAGCAGTATACATATTTTGTATATTTCAATTTATCTTACAACGGTATATATAGGATGTATATTTATATTTATATTACAACAGTATATTTATAGTGTATATTTATATTTATAGTACAACATTATATATATATATATATATATATTGTCTATTTATATTTATAGTACTGCAGTATACATATTTTGTATATTTCAATTTATCTTACAACGGTATATATAGAATGTATATTTATATTTATATTACAACAGTATATTTATTGTGTATATTTATATTTATAGTACAGCAGTCTATATTTTTTGTATATTTCAATTTATTTAATATTAAAACATTATATTTACAGTACTGTATATACATTTTATATTGCTGCATATTAATAAAACAATATATTTTCTTTACATTGTAGGGAGACAACTCTTCTGGTGGACAAAATAAGTGAGGAGAATGATGAGAGGAGTGCATTAAGGGTTAAAAACACTCTGCAGGAAAAGCACAATCTGACTGTATCCGAGAGCAGCATAAAGAAGATGACACGCAGCATTGGATGGAAATATGGACGTGTGAGGTTAGTACTGGACAGTACAGGAGGTAAAAGTGTTGTTTAGCAAACTGTACTGCACTGTGCCGCAAATTTTTTTATTCCTTGTCATTACAGAGCGTACCCCATGATACGGGACTCAAACAAAATCAAGAGAGTGCTCCAGGCCCAGGCATGGATCGACAGTGGGGAGACTTTCCAGGATTGCATCTTCACTGATGAGTCTACTGTGTCACTGGAGAGATTTGCAAGCTTTGCATTCCACAAAAAGGCCGCATATCTTTGAAGCCGCGTCCAAAACACCCTGTGAAGCTGCATCTTTGGGGTGCCATCTCTAGGCGTGGACCGGGATGCATTGTCATCATTGAAGGTAAAATGTATCAAATATAATGTCGCCTAATGCACTGTACTTGACTAGTGTTGCCTTACCGTATGCACTGTACTGTACTATTGTGCAGATTTTTGAGCACTTTTCTTTTCTTGCTATAGGAATCATGAATAAAGCTTTCTTCCAAGACAACATTGTGCCCGAGATAGTGCAATACATCAAACGCGACTTCACCAATGGTCACCGCTTCTACCAGGACAACGATCCCAAGCACACTGCGTCAACGGCGCATATCCTTGAGCGCGGCATCAACTGGGTGAAGACGCCAGCGGAGTAAGTGCAGTAGACCGTGTCCCATTTTTGTTCCCCACTGTTTTTAGCTCTTAAACCAATTGTCCTTTCATTCCAATGACAGGTCGCCAGACTTCAATCCGATCGAAATGGTCTGGCATCAGCTGAAGGACCATATCCGCAAAGTGGTGAAACCCTCCAAAAAGGACGAGTTGTTGAAAGGCATACAGAGTTTTTGGAACGATGTACTCACCGTGGAACGCTGCAATAAATATAGACCATATTGCCACTGTGTTGCCCATTGTCATCGCGCGTAATGGGCAAGCATCAGGAAAGTAGTACTGTGCTGTAGTATTGTAAGTACAGTATGATACAGGTAAGTATGGCACAGAATTTTTCTTTCCAGATAGTAAGAGTATACACTACAGTAGTTAGTTTATTCTTTACAGAGAGAGCAGCACCAGCCATCAGGTTCAAGTATAGTACATAGAATTTAACCGTAGTCAGAGTATACAGTAGTTACAGTATACAGTAGACTAGTTTGACAGTACTACAGTAACTGCGTACTAACTGCTCCATTTTTTTCTTTCCAGAGAGAAAGCTGCACCAACCACCTACAGTAGTTCTGCCATAATACAGTACAGTACAGTACAGAACAGTAACTGCACTAATTTTTTGTTTTCTTGTCGTTTCAGGAAAAAGGGTGGCCTAGGGGGGGTGGGGTGTTGCGTCCAGTCTAATCTGCTTGTACTGTACAGTCAAATGTACAGTATATAAACAGCAGTAATGATGTACTCAAAACCTCTCCTCTCTCAATGAACTACTGTACTGCAGACAGAATGAGGAAAAGATAAAGACGAAAAAAAAATATTACTACCGTATACAGTATATAGTATACAGTATATATTATACAGTACATTACAGTACTGTATATAGTATTAAATAATATTCTTATAAATATTCATTACTCATGTTTCCCCATGTTTTACAAATGTTTTCCAAATGGTTATCCAATTTCAATCTGCCAAAAGAACTTAATAAAGACTGCATTACTGTATGTATTATTCCTGATTATTATTTTTATATTTGTATTTTTTGGTTCCTGATAAAATGAAATAAATATTTATTCACTTTCCTGCGAATTATAATCATTGACAACCACCCCTACAGTGCAATATAAGTGTACTCTCAATTCTCACTGTGCTGTGCACATCAGATTTACATTTCCAATTCGAGAGGGGATTTTCCAAAGCATTACCGTTCAAACAACAGGCCTCTAAGTGTTGGGGGAGGGGGATGGTGTGATTAGACGCAGGCGTACTGAGTGTTTGTATCTCGGCTATGGGCGGATTAAGAACACAATGGCAATATGCAGAAGATCAACGACCCAGTGGAGAGAGGTGGATGGTAGGCTAGGGTGACTCAGCCGATTGACGCTTGGCTAGGGAGGGATTAAAAACTCTGGAGGTGTGTGGCTGAAACAGTTAACTGCAGTGTCATTTCAAGGCAGTTCATCATAATAATTTGCTGAATAAACCCCCAAATACAGTGTACAACCCCCAAAAACAGTACATAAAAAGCAAGTCACTTTAACTCCCTGTGCCCCATGCACAGGCTGCAGTATGTATTATTGTGTGTTGATGGTTAGAATTGCTGTGCACTTTAAATGTTACAACATTGTACAGTATTTGTAAATAAATGTTTTTGTACTGACTCCACCAATAAAAGAACATGTTGAATTGCTGCACTGTTTTTTTACTGCCTGACCACAAAGCCGCAAGCTCGGCAACATTGTAAAAAAAGAGCAATGAGCGCGCAATTGGCGTGGAACTAGGTCAATTGGCGTGGGAACTTCTGTTCTAGGGCACCTAGAGATAAAATTCATTTTGCCCCTAGATGTTAGGAACCCCTTCACTTCACCCCAACAGTGTCCGAGCAGTACTGGCGGCGAGAAAGGGTCACGCCGGCGAGGAGGGTCCTATCATTGAGCATAATGGCGGAGAAATCTTTGAACCGGCTATGTCAGAATGAGCAGAAACCTGGAACCCATAACTCTGGTTCTGTTCGACCTAGAGGGCTCAAATTCGGTCACCATGTAGTCCTAGTTGCGGCAGGATTGCATGGCAAATTGTGACCCTCTCGTGGCAAAAGAACGGAGTCAGGGTGATGTTAAAGTTCAGGTCTGCCATTGACTTGCATGGCAGAAAAAAAGCCACTTTGGTAATGTGCTTTTAAACTGTCTTTTGGCGCCTCCGGTCCCGGGCTCGTGCAAGGCTGATATTTTGCCACTGTGGCAAGGGTCCTCCCGTATGAGGGCCAGGCGAATTTCAACCCGCTCAGACCCACAGAACGGGCTATTTTATATTATATTCGCGCAATTGGCGTGGGAACTACTTAGGGCCTCGGTCAAGTTTATGGCCAATTGGCGTGGGAACTTCTGTTCTAGGGCACCTAGAGATAAAATTTATTTTGCCCCCAGATGTTAGGAACCCCCTCACTTCACCCCAAAAGGGTCCGAGCATGTACAGTACTGTACTTTAAAATAAATTAAATATGCAATTTTACTATTACTGCGCGCGCGCACGCACGCACAGACTGTGTTGAACCGCGAAGGTATTAGACTTCGAAGACAACAGCTCGCAAACGCCCCCATGTGTTTTTACACGGCATTGCAGTATTGCAGACAGCGGGAATAAAATGTTTAAATCACAGCCGTGAAAATAACGCAAAACATCCTGGGCGAAAACGATACAAAACCGCACATCACCTGGATATTCCGAAATTCGCGGAGCTAGCCGAGTTCGAATAAAGTTGGTCGCCACTGTATAATTCCAATGAAAAATCATCAACAGTGTTTTGCAGCATAATTACGTGTGCTCCATGTAGAGAGTCATCCAGGGATCCTGCCTAGTTCTCCCACTCCTAAGCGTTTCGTCCAGAGACTATTTACTGTTATTCATGCAAGATCTATAACCTCAGATGATATGACATGGATCTAATTCCATTCTCTTCACAGGTATGTTTCTGAACTGCAATCCCTGTTTTAAAAGAAATACCCCACCCGGCCTTTATTATTGATCTTTTGGTATGTTTGAATATCAAAACGTGTTTTTTTTTTAACTCTTTTAACTGTGTGCTGCTAATTGACAAACTTGTAACAGGCTGATTTATTGGGGAGGGCGAGGGTCGTGTGACTGCTTAGATGTATAAAGTAACACCACCCCCTGCATTGGCATTTTAGAGTGATGCATTTAAAGCGAGTCTTTTTAAGTGAGAATATATAGTTAGACTATATTTTGACTAAAGGTGACTGGGGACAGAATCTCCTGCAAACTCTTCTACATAAGGCAACAAATGGGGAGCTAACTCTGACCACACTATGATCCCATGCTTGTTAGCCTGCACAATTAACCCCCCACCCTTTTACACCTTATTTTACTGTAGCCTGTCCCAACACTAACTGAACAAAACTGCCCCCCCACCAACCCTCACCCACTCATCCCACTGCAAACCCTAGCATTGCAATGCAGCAAAACAATTTGACAGGGAAAAGGCTGTTTAGTATACAGAAACTCACTTAGCTCACAACAGTTCCATGCAGCATTACCTACCTCTGTGTTAATGAACCTGCTATGTACCTCATCTTTGTTCTTTCTTATGGCCTCATGGAAATATTACTCACTCTTTCCACTACAAACTCCTCCCTCCTGGCCCACACCCAATATCACCATTAACCCTGATTTCTCAAAAGCCTTGCACTATCTACTGAATGTTGGTGGAGAACTCTGAAAACCAGCACACCAACCACCGCTCACTCTAATGGCAAACATCACAAATTAACAACATGCAAACAACTTCTACTCGTACTATTACTCTCTTTAGCAGGTGATATTGAACCTAAACCAGGCCCTCCCTTTTCAACTCTGTCCCATACCCCTGAGATTTCCCCCTTTAAATTCCAAAAGGGTCTATCTGTTGCCCATATAAATATCCAGAGCCTACTGTCCAAACTGGATGAAATAAGAGCATGGTGCCATATGAATAAACCCAAATCCATCATTCTCACAGAAACATGGCTAACCCCTAAAACTCCTGATGCAAAAATTGCCATTCAGGGATACTTCATTTCAAGAAGAGATATGTCAAAGAGAGGAGGAGGGGTCTTATTTTATATTGCAGACACTTTACAATTTATACTGTTAAATTGACCCCCAAGCCCTCCCTCTTTTGAAATCCTAGTTGGCAAAATCTGCCTCCCCTTTTCTAAGCCCATCTTGCTTGCTGGCATCTACCGCCCCCCCTAAAGCCCCTATGGGACTACATGCTGTTCTAAAGCACCTGGAACTTACTTCCACCATTACCTGTCGACTTTGGAGACCTACAGAGGTGGAAGCTGCGCCAGTAAGCCATGTTGGTGGCGCCGGGCACCTAGAACTTCTAGAATTCCACCTGTGTTCCCTATTTTTGAGTCAGTATAGCTCTGTTCTGTGTTTTGTGTTGTGTTTGCTGGCATTGGCCAAGATAAATATTCTCTATTTGATTTCTGTGTCCTGTCTGGTGTTTGATTCTGTAAAACAGTTCTGGTCTCACGTGAAAGTGAGTATTGTTTTGTTTCTAAACAACAGGATGGCCCTAAAGTACTGTATTAACACTGCAATGTCCCATTCATAAGCATGAAACCCTGTAGCGTTAATACTTCTGGGCAGCTTACTGTTCTTGGGAGTGCAAAATCTGTAGCAGCAATGTGACCCTCAGTGAAAATTGCAGCATCAGGGACAGTAAGTCTGGCTACATCTATATACTGTATGTGCCAAAAATGGGGCAGGGCATACAGATATTTTTAGCCCAAAAATGTTTTAATACTTTTAACAGCATATTTACCTGATAGATATCAAAATACTGAACATAATTATATTCTCTCTATGCAGAAATGTGTTGGAATTTTAACCTAAGTTGTGGAACAGGAGTAGCTTTTTTTATTACAAAGTTTGAATGTACTGTAGAAGAATCACTTCAAAATATCAGCAGTTCTTAAAGATCTAGTGACATAATTTTCCTTAATAACTTCTACAGAATTAAACACGATTACTTATTTAACCTCTGTCTAGGAGCATTTTATGACTGAATCAGTACATTTGTAATACTGCTGCATGAACAAAGTTCTCTAGAGATTAGTGCCAATGTTACCCAATTAAGTATTTTTTGTGTTTAAGCCATTGCAGGTTCTGTAACAACTACATTAACATACATATTGTAATTCACTTATTGTAGGGTAACATTGGCTGCAATACATCAAGCCTTAGTTTTTTCATACACGTTGCAATTGCTGTAGGGAGGTTAGAGAGATAAAATTGGCTACAGCAAGTTGGAGGTTTGATTGACTTGAACTGATATCTGTGTAACCATGCATAATAATGACAGTGTACATCTTCCCTGTTGGCAGTAAGTCCTGGTAAATAGAGGCCTGCCAACAGTAGTTATGGAGGTTTTCCCTCACACCCTGGTGTGGTGCCCTGTGTAAGGAAGGGAGTGGCTGTATGCTCTGAGTCCCTGGATAGTGACATCAGAGATGCGCCTACCCCCTGAGGTATAAAGGGCACAGCGCTGTTAGTTAGTGTTGTGTTAGCCATCAGTTGTGTGAAGCAGCTGGTAAAATGTATGCTCCTGCATAAAGGATTGGAGGAATACTTTTGTGACCCTAGTGCTGTAACTAGCGGTAGCAGAGTGACCAATTAAGTCTGTCTAAGCCACACTGTGTCCAGGGACCTGGCGCAGTGGTGATCTCCCTAGGAGAAAGGGAATCCCACTTCAATACGGGAGGGCGTACCTGGCAAAGGGACAGCACGGAGAGATGTGAGGCTAGAGCCGGTAGCTGCATGGGGCAGTCTGCTACATCCCAATCTACAATAAAGATGCCATGTTCAAAGAAAACCCCACTGTGTGAGTGTGAGATTACTCTGCAGTGGCAGTCACCACCGAGAAGGAGTTCCTTACCAGGACCATCTCCCTGCGGAACCATAGATCCTGATGAGGTGGAGGCGCTGCACATGAAGTAAGTTGGACTCTTAGCCACTACCTCAGATACCTGTCCTGCTGCCATCCTCTATAACACCAAGCGGGAGACTCAGGAGTCCTGTTACAAGCAGGTGCACCACCACACACGACCTTGTAATGGGGACCGGTTAGACCACACGGGCCAATATGAGATTGGGTGTGTCAGACAAGGGGGGTCCAGCCGTTACATTTGGAGGCGCTGCTGAGATACCTGTTAACAGGACAGGCTTTTGCTAGGCACACGCTAGGAAACAGGGAGAGTGTCTGCTGCCACTTTGTGCTGTGTGGGACGGAGCCAGGGGTAGTCAGGGAGATGCTGGAGCTTCATGCCGCAAAGACGCCTTGGGATCCGTTAGGGGTTAGTGAGTCTGGAGCCGGGGGCTATTGCTTTCCTAGTCGCCTTGAGGTAGCGCTAGCAGGGGACGCCTGAAGGGGTAAACTGGTAACTTAGGGCAGGAATTCTGGAAGGGTCTGCATTAGGCTAGCCAACAGTAGGTCGACGCCCAAAGTACTGCATGGAAGAGCCAGAGTACTCTAGTCTCCATTCCAGACCACTTACCAAGGAGCACAGACTGGAGGAACGTGTTACAGTAGACACAGAAAGAGTGAGCCTAGCCTGAGGTAGTGCAAACACGAGTCAGATCTACGTTAGGTACACAAGGTGGTGCACAAGGCATGTTTATTGTACGGATGTGGTAACTGCCCCGCAGAGCGGAGCTCCACGTACAGGAAATCAGTGTTCAACGATCAAGAGAGACCTGTCGGAATGGAGGATCTGCACAGAGCAGAAGGTCCAGGATGGCAGGGTGAGCGAACCGTCAGAATGGAGGATCTGCACAGAGTAGAAGGTCCAGGATGACGGGGAGAGAGAACCGCAAGAATGGAGGATCTGCACAGAGTAGAAGGTCCAGGATTGCGGTCAGAGGAAGAACACGCATATGAACTGTGCGTGGGTGAAGAACAAGCTACAGGAGAGACTCTTGTGTGTTTGCTCTGGAATGGCGTGAAAGCTGTGGCTGAGCCGTGTGTATCATGTTTTTGTTCTCGGGATGATACCCCTGAGAATAATGAGCATGACAGTGTTATCCGATGGGAGGAACGAAATGGACTTTGTTATACCCCAATTAACAAACAGCCAGACCCTGCCTTCAATGGGAAAAAGGACAATACTTACCAAGATGGCGGTTCCCGCGCTCCCGGGATACCGCGTGGGCCAGATGCAGAAACTCTTGCAACTTTGCAGTTTGCTAATTGTTGGCCAGGATTGGCGCCAATGAGAAAACTCAACCCCGATGGGGAGTTTGGCGCGAAAGCTGGAGCCGCGCCCTCATGGACTATGACTCACTCTGCACCTGTGCTGGGTCAGCCTACAAGTCTACGAGACATCCCCCTAGTTTCAACCAGGGGGAGTGGTTTGCAGTTCCACCGGATATCGATGGAGAAAGAAGGAGGAGGGTTTGCCAAACCCGCCCCTGCCCTTCAGTTGCGAAGAGCCATTGACCAGTACAGACCTCTGAAACGAGTGCCTCCGCTGGTGAATATGGCTGAAGTTGCTGATAAAGTGGACCAGAGTCCGTTGATCTCTACACAACCCTACTCGGCTCCAGGAGGCTTCCTGGTCATCCTTGTGAAGGGTGTGGAGACTGTGGTGTGTCTCTGCCTGCAGTGCAGACTGCCAGGCGGGGCCGTGGGCAGCGAGGCCCGATGCCCCCACTGTGGACTGCAGTACATGTGGCCCATGACCACTTTTGTACCGGTACAAGCTGTGGGAGTAGCAGGAAATGTCCCGATGCCGATCGACGAACAGCCGGGAGCACTATGGAACGCGAGTGCAGGTCCCGCGGAGTCAGAGTCAAGTTCGGTGCTCCCGACGGAGAAGCCCAACCATCGGAGAGGTGATCACCGAGGAGTCCATTGCCGGTCTCCTATTGGGATGCCAAGACCGAACTGCGGGTTGGGATCCTCGGACGAGGAGTGTGCTGGGCTGTTGAGTGCGATGGTCAGAGAAAGAGACTGTCATACTATTGGTACGCCATGGAGAGATGCCATTCCCAGTGGTGTAGAGACGCGGAGTAGAGTATCTCCAGTACCGCGACCACCCGATCGCCGGAGTCCCACTGCCGTGGTGACTAGTGGATCAGAGGGAGGTCGATCCACCCCGACCCTGCGAGGTAGCAAGACGACACCGTGCCTATCGCAGAATAAGGGGGTGGAGGAGAAGGAAGAGAGAGTCCAGAGCCAGACTGGATCACGCAGCAGACGGGCGATGCCGGATGTCCTAGTGGAGGAAGAGATCCCGATTGGGGATCCAACCCAAGATGGCGTCGAAGCACGTGTGTGCGCGGAGGAGATTCCAGATGACCAGAGCGACATCGAGTGGGAGTTGATCGCGCCTCTACGGTCGAGCAGCGGAAGTCGTTCACCTCCTGCCAGACGGAATGGGCGTTCGAGCCGGAGAGCAAGAAACCCAGCTGCTGGTGAGAAAGAGAGACTTTGTACCGAAGCCAAGACAGGTATTGCTGGGGAGCAGGTCGTAACCCTGCCTATACCTATGGTTCAGTCCCGTCCCCAAACCCCGTCCACACCCAAGGTTAGCCCCGAGGCCCTAGCTAAAGCCCCTGTCCCCGTCACTATTTCATTCGGGTCCAGTTCTAGCTTAGGGTTGTCTGGGGGTTCCCGGGGTCCTATCCAAGAACAGACTGGAAGCCTGGACTGGGGAACGTCTGATGATGGATCGGAGGGTGGAGGGAGGATTTCTCGACATGGGTCGATGCCAGCGAGAGTTATAGCGTGCTGGGTATTGAGGGCGGACACTGGTCACAGAGTAAGAGCCCAGTGGGGCGATCTGAGGGTACGTCCGGGGTATCTTCGGGTTGGCCTGATGAGGAGTCAATAGAGGAGTCTATAGAACCTAGCTCCGAAGAACGGAAGGAGACTAGGTGGTGGGCCCCGTTGTACGAGGGGTATGTCGCTTGGTTCGACCGCACACGATTTATCCTAGAAAGGGAAGGTGTGGTTGATCACTGGTGGGCTGCCGGGGACTTTGATGACAAGGCATACCTTAGGGCCCTAAGGGTAAGGTGGGATCGTATCCAGGCAGGCCTTATTATCCCAAAGGGGTCCGCAGGGTTGGATGACCCGGTAGAGACCGATGAGCCCCTGTCATGGGTGCTGCCCGGGACGGCTGGCGAAAGTAAGTTGACCAGGGCTTGCCGAGCTGAACGGGCTATTGGGCAAAATACAGAAGGTCGCATGGGCTTGATTACCCGTATGTCCCAGAACCTCTAATGAGAGAAATAGAGGAGAATAGGGAGAGATGGCTTAAAAACGATATTCAGCACTATATCGTAGAAAAAAGGGGAGCCATTAAAGGAATTCAAGCCGAGCAGAGGGTAGCTCAACTTATGCGGGTCTGGAAGATAGGACGCAGTGTGTACATGCACAAAGTGGTGTATTGCAATGAGCGAGGGATACCACGGGAATACAGCGTGACTGTGCATGATGCCGCGGGGCGGGAGGTGAAGAAGCCGGATCCTCGACATTATCATTGAGTGCCAAATTAGAGTGGTCTGCTTTTTCTTTAGCGCTCCCTGCTGGTCAGTGAGTGAGATGGGCTTGCATTATTATGTCAATGTGATGATGTTTGCCATTTTATTTGTGTGTTCTTTTGCAGTGTTTCCTGGCGCAAGGTACACCAAATTTAGGTCCCAGCCGGGACGGTGGGTATTAACCAGGGGGAGTATGTAGCCATGCATAATAATGACTTTGTACATCTTCCCTGTTGGCAGTAAGTCCTGGTAAATAGAGGCCTGCCAACAGTAGTTATGGAGGTTTTCCCTCACACCCTGGTGTGGTGCCCTGTGTAAGGAAGGGAGTGGCTGTATGCTCTGAGTCCTTGGATAGTGACATCAGAGATGCGCCTGCACCCTGAGGTATAAAGGGCACAGCACTATTAGTTAGTGTTGTGTTAGCCATCAGTTGTGTGAAGCAGCTGGTAAAATGTATGCTCCTGCATAAAGGATTGGAGGAATACTTTTGTGACCCTAGTGCTGTAACTAGCGGTAGCAGAGTGACCAATTAAGTCTGTCTAAGCCACACTGTGTCCAGGGACCTGGCGCAGTGGTGATCTCCCTAGGAGAAAGGGAATCCCACTTCAATACGGGAGGGCGTACCTGGCAAAGGGACAGCACGGAGAGATGTGCGGCTAGAGCCGGTAGCTGCATGGGGCAGTCTGCTACATCCCAATCTACAATAAAGATGCCATGTTCAAAGAAAACCCCACTGTGTGAGTGTGAGATTACTCTGCAGTGGCAGTCACCACCGAGAAGGAGTTCCTCACCAGGACCATCTCCCTGCGGAAGCATAGATCCTGATGAGGTGGAGGCGCTGCACATGAAGTAAGTTGGACTCGTAACCACTACCTCAGATACCTGTCCTGCTGCCATCCTCTATAACACCAAGCGGGAGACTCAGGAGTCCTGTTACTAGCAGGTGCACCACCACACACGACCTTGTAATGGGGACCGGTTAGACCACACGGGCCAATATGAGATTAGGTGGGTCAGACAAGGGGGGTCCAGCCGTTACATCTGATAGAGTTATCCTGTTATATTTGTTGTCTGTATGGGTGCTTGTGTGCTTTAGTATGTGCAGATATTTTATCATTTTTAACATGTTTGTCTTTTGTCTGTGTGTTCATATTTGTTGTATGCTTGGGTTCTTTACTATGCAGTATGAGTATGAGAGTGAAAGATGAAGGAGAGTGTAGTGACTGGAGGGAGTGTGAGGCTGAGTAAGGAGCACAGGAGTGGAGGGAGTAAGAGCAGTGATGATGGGCAGAGGAGGAGTGAGGAACATAGGTGTGGAGCTAGTGTGAAAAGTGATGCTGGGAGAAGGAGTTGTGAGGAGGGAAGGAGTTGAGGAAATGAGGAGGATTGAGGAATGCAGGAGTGGAGAGATTGTAGGGAGTGATGGTGGGTGGTGAAGGAGTGAGAAGCACAGGAGTGGAGCGAGTGCAAGTAGTGATTCTGGGAGGAGGAACAGTGAGGAGTGCAGGAGTAAAAAAAATTGATTAGCATAGTACGACACCCATGAGCTTACAAGGCAATACTGTATACTGTACACGTGCCAATCTGAAAACAAGCCTCAAGTTTCAAACACATTCAATTTAAATCCCCAAAAATTAAATAAACCAATTGATTTGTGCAGTGGAACACCCATGCCCTATGGAAATGAGCTGCCACTGTGCCAGGCAATACAGTATGCAGCCAGCCTGCAAATCCCCAAAACATGCCTCAAATTAAAAACACATTCAATTTAAATCCCCAAAATTCCAATACACCAATTGATTGGCATAGTACCACATGTGTCTGTCTGTCTCTCTGTCAGTCAATGGGCAAGCTGCAAAAAATAAATACATGCATCAAATAAAAAAGACATTACTGTACATTTGAATTAATAAAAATGTAAATACAGTACTAACCTAAAAAAATGCCAGCAAATAAAAACTCAAGCACCAAACAAAAGAAATTTACATTGGAATAGAAAAGTTACAATATACAAATACAATTGCAAACCTAAAAAAAAAAAAAATACAATATTAAATAAAATACAAATCATCTTTTTCTTACTTTTTGATGTCTCCACCCACCGAATCCGAATCCAACAGCAACACCCACAACAGCAGCAGCGACTCCTGGTCATGACGCTATTTTCCACAGGTGATATATTTAATTATTTTATTCTTTCCTTTCTTCTTTCTTTTCTTCATCTGTAATTTGTAATCCATTTTGGGTTCTTCATTAGCTTAATCAGTACATGACTTTAAATCCAATTGGGGGGAGATATTGCCTCTTCATCTTCTTAGCATCAAATGAGACTGAACAGGCTATATATAAGGCCTGTGACGTCACATCTGTCTGACAAATGGTTCACAGACACCTGATTGGCTGGGATAACCATGTGATAGGTGTTTTTTTTTTCCTTAGGATGTGACGTTATCAAAAGGGTGTGAAGCAAGCCAATCAGAAAGGCTCAGCTTCCATTTCACTTTAAGATGACATCACCAAAACCAGAATGGCTGCCATACTGGAACCAATACGATTGGGGGTCATCACCACTGTATATCACTAGTACACTTACAGTATAATCTACAGTAGCACTACTACTTTTCTTTTGTCTATATATATATATATATATATATATGCTCGACAAACCCACTCGCCCACTCGCCAGCTGCGATCAAAAATTGGCTCGTGGCCAGTAACATTTCACCTGCTCTGCAAAAAAAAAAATCCCCTGCTCGAAAAAAAAAAAAATCCCTTGCTCGGAAAAAAAAATAAAAATTCCTCTAGCTGATTGGCTGTGACGTGGGATGGAGCTGCCAGGACTTCAAACTGCCCTTCCTTCTCTGCACGGGTGAGAGGGAGGGGGGGTGTGGGTGCATCTGCTCCTCCGACTCTATATTGAATATCCTCCTGTATAATTGTGGCAGCTCCTGCACTGATCCGGTCATGGAGGATTTTGGACAGATGTTGGAGGTGGGTGGAATGAAATGCAATTTAAATACACTGTTTCTCCTTCGCCCCCTGCTCGCACGGAGTGGAAGGTAATGGCGCTGGCGTTTCTCCTTCCCCCACTGCTCCCGCTGCCTGCGCGGGCTGGAAGATAATGGCGCTGGTGTTTTTCCTAACCCCACTGCTCCCGCTGCCCGTGCGGGCTGGAAGGTAACGGCGCTGGTGTTTCTCCTTCCCCCACTGCTCCCGCTGCCCGTGCGGGCTGGAAGGTAACGGCGCTGGTGTTTCTCCTTCCCCCACTGCTCCTGCTGCCCGCGTGGGCTGGAAGGTAATGGCGCTGGTGTTTTTCCTTCGACCTCTCCCGCTGCCCGTGCGGGTCGGGAGGTAGTAGTGCGTGTGTTTCTCCACCCCGCTCCTGCTGCCCACGCGGGTCGGGAGATACTGTAGTTGCGGGGGTGTTTCTCCCCCCTCCTGTGTGTGTGTTTCCCCCCCCCCTGTGTGTGTGTGTGTGTGTGAGAACATGTATATGCAGACAACCAGAGGTACCCCCCCAGTTTGTCACCCCCCCACCCAGTCAGTCACCCCCCCACCACCCAATCAGACACCCCCCCACTCAGTCATCCATCCCCCCCATGCCCCCACTCAGTCACCCATCCCCCCACCCCCCAACCCAGTCACCCATCCCCCCACCCCCCACCCAGTCACCCATCCCACCCAGTCACCCATCCCACCCAGTCACCAATCCCACCAGTCACCCAGTCATTAATCCCACCCAGCCCCCCAGTCAGTCACCCCCCACCCAGTCACCCATCTTCCCCTACCCAGTCACCCATCCTCCCCTACCCAGTCACCCATCCTCCCCTACCCAGTCACCCATCCTCCCCTACCCAGTCACCCATCCTCCCCCACCCAGTCACCCATCACACCCAGTAACCAATTCCACCAGTCACCACTCCCACCCAGTCACCCAGTCAGTAATGTCAGTAATGTCACCCAGTCAACCATTCACTAATCCCACCCAGTCACCCAGTCAGTAATCCCAACCTCTACCCAGTCAGTAATCCCACCCCCACCCAGTCACCCAGTCAGTAATCCCACCCACCACCCAGTCACCCAGTCAGTAATCCCAACCCCCACCCTGCCACCCAGTCAGTAATCCCACCCAGTCACCAAATCAGTAATCCCACCCAGTTACCCAGTCAGTAATCCCACCCAGTCACCCAGTCAGTAATCCCACCCAGTCACCCAGTCAGTAATCCCACCCTCCACCCAGTCAGTAATCCCACTCAATCAGTAATCCCATACTGTCAGAAATCCCACCCAGTCAGTAATCCCACCCAGTCAGTAATCCCACCCAGTCAGTAATCCCACACAGTCAGTAATCCCACCCAGTCACCAATCCCACCCCCACCCAGTCAGAAACCCAGTCAGTAATTCCACCCAGTCAGTAATTCCACCCAGTCAGTAATTCCACCAAGTCACCCATCCCACCCTCCACCCATTCACCCATCCCACCCCCCACCCAGTCACCCAGTCAGTAATCCCACCCCTCACCCAGTCACCCATCCCACCCCCACCCAGTCACCCAGTCAGCAATCCCACCCGTCACCCAGTCACCCAGTCAGTAATCCCACCCCTCACCAAATCAGTAATCCCACCCCGCACCCAGTCATCCAGTCTTCCAGTCATCCAGTCATCCAGTCACCAGTCAGTAAACCCCCCCCCCAGTTACCCAGACAGTAATCCCACCCCACCCAGTCACCCAGTCAGTAATCCCACCCTCCACCCAGTCAGTAATCCCACCCCCACCCAGTCACCCAGTCAGTAATCCCACCCCCCACCCAGTCACACAGTCAGTAATCCCAACCTCCACCCTGTCACCCAGTCAGTAATCCCACTTAGTCAGTAATCCCATCCAGTCAGTAATCCCACCCAGTCAGTAATCCCACCCAGTCAGTAATCCCACCCAGTCAGTAATCCCACCCAGTCAGTAATCCCATCCAGTCAGTAATCCCACCCAGTCACCAATCACACCCCCACCCAGTCAGTAACCAAGTCAGTAAACCAGTCAGTAACCCAGTCAGTAACCCAGTCAGTAATTCCACCCAGTCACCCAGTCAGTAATCCCAACCTCTACCCAGTCAGTAATCCCACCCCCACCCAGTCACCCAGTCAGTAATCCCACCCACCACCCAGTCACCCAGTCAGTAATCCCAACCCCCACCCTGCCACCCAGTCAGTAATCCCACCCAGTCACCAAATCAGTAATCCCACCCAGTTACCCAGTCAGTAATCCCACCCAGTCACCCAGTCAGTAATCCCACCCAGTCACCCAGTCAGTAATCCCACCCTCCACCCAGTCAGTAATCCCACTCAATCAGTAATCCCATACTGTCAGAAATCCCACCCAGTCAGTAATCCCACCCAGTCAGTAATCCCACCCAGTCAGTAATCCCACCCAGTCAGTAATCCCACACAGTCAGTAATCCCACACAGTCACCAATCCCACCCCCACCCAGTCAGAAACCCAGTCAGTAATTCCACCCAGTCAGTAATTCCACCCAGTCAGTAATTCCACCAAGTCACCCATCCCACCCTCCACCCATTCACCCATCCCACCCCCCACCCAGTCACCCAGTCAGTAATCCCACCCCTCACCCAGTCACCCATCCCACCCCCACCCAGTCACCCAGTCAGTAATCCCACCCGTCACCCAGTCACCCAGTCAGTAATCCCACCCCTCACCAAATCAGTAATCCCACCCCGCACCCAGTCATCCAGTCTTCCAGTCATCCAGTCATCCAGTCACCAGTCAGTAAACCCCCCCCCCCCCAGTTACCCAGACAGTAATCCCACCCCACCCAGTCACCCAGTCAGTAATCCCACCCTCCACCCAGTCAGTAATCCCACCCCCACCCAGTCACCCAGTCAGTAATCCCACCCCCCACCCAGTCACACAGTCAGTAATCCCAACCTCCACCCTGTCACCCAGTCAGTAATCCCACTCAGTCAGTAATCCCATCCAGTCAGTAATCCCACCCAGTCAGTAATCCCACCCAGTCAGTAATCCCACCCAGTCAGTAATCCCACCCAGTCAGTAATCCCATCCAGTCAGTAATCCCACCCAGTCACCAATCCCACCCCCACCCAGTCAGTAACCAAGTCAGTAAACCAGTCAGTAACCCAGTCAGTAACCCAGTCAGTAATTCCACCCAGTCAGTAATTCCACCCAGTCAGTAATTCCACCAAGTCACCCATCCCACCCCCCACCCATTCACCCATCCCACCCCCCACCCAGTCACCCAGTCAGTAATCCCACCCCTCACCCAGTCACCCATCCCACCCCCACCCAGTCACCTAGTCAGTAATCCCACCCCTCACCCAGTCACCCAGTCAGTAATCCCACCCCTCACCAAATCAGTAATCCCACCCCGCACCCAGTCATCCAGTCTTCCAGTCATCCAGTCATCCAGTCACCCAGTCAGTAAACCCACCCCCACCCAGTCACCCAGTCAGTAATCCCACCCCCACCCAGTCACCCAGTCAGTAATCCCACCCTCCACCCAGTCAGTAATCCCACCCCCACCCAGTCACCCAGTCAGTAATCCCACCCCCACCCAGTCACACAGTCAGTAATCCCAACCTCCACCCTGTCACCCAGTCAGTAATCCCACCCCGTCACCAAATCAGTAATCCCACCCAGTCACCCAGTCAGTAATCCCACCCAGTCACCCAGTCAGTAATCCCACACACATTCACCCAGTCAGTCATCCCACCCAGTCACCCAGTCAGTAATCCCACCCAGTCACCCAGTCAGTAATCCCACCCAGTCACTCAGTCAGTAATACCACCCAGTCACCCAGTCAGTAATCCCACCCAGTCACCCAGTCAGTAATCCCACCCAGTCACTCAGTCAGTAATACCACCCAGTCACCCAGTCAGTAATCCCACCCAGTCACCCAGTCAGTAATCCCACACAGTCACCCAGTCAGTAATCCCACCCAGTCACCCAGGTAGTAATCCCACCCAGTCACCCGTCAGTAATCCCACCCAGTCACCCAGTCAGTAATCCCACACAGTCACCCAGTCAGTAATCCCACCCAGTCACCCAGTCAGTAATCCCACCCCCCACCCCATCATCCAGTCTTCCAGTCATCCAGTCAACCAGTCACCCAGTCAGTAAACCCACCCCACCCAGTCACCCAGTCAGTAATCCCACCCCCCACCCAGTCACCAAATCAGTAATCCCACCCTCCACCCAGTCAGTAATCCCACCCCCACCCAGTCACCTAGTCAGTAATCCCACCCCCACCCAGTCACCCAGTCAGTAATCCCACCCCCCACCCTGTCACCCAGTCAGTAATCCCACCCAGTCACCAAATCAGTAATCCCACCCAGTCACCCAGTCAGTAATCCCACCCAGTCACCCAGTCAGTAATCCCACCCAGTCACCCAATCAGTAATCCCACCCAGTCACCCAGTCAGTAATCCCACACAGTCACCCAGTCAGTAATCCCACCCAGTCACCCAGTCAGTAATCCCACCCAGTCACCCAGTCAGAAATCCCACCCAGTCATCCAGTCAGTAATACCACCCAGTCACCCAGTCAGTAATACCACCCAGTCACACAGTAAGTAAACTCCCACCCAGTCAGTAATCCCACCCCTCCCCCAGTCACCCAGTCAGTAATCCCACCCCTCACCCAGTCAGTTATCCCACCCCCCACCCCGTCATCCAGTCTTCCAGTCATCCAGTCATCCAGTCACCCAGTCAGTAAACCCACCCCCACCCAGTCACCCAGTCAGTAATCCCACCCTCCACCCAGTCAGTAATACCACTCCCCACCCAGTCACCCAGTCAGTAAACCCACCCCCACCCAGTCACCCAGTCAGTATTCCCACCCTCCACCAAATCAGTAATCCCACCCCCCACCCAGTCACCCAGTCAGTAATCCCACCCCTCACCAAGTCACCCAGTCAGTAATCCCACCCCTCACCCAGTCACCCAATAAGTAATCCCACCCCCCACCCAGTCACCTAGTCAGTAATCCCACCCAGTCACCCAGTCAGTAATCCCACACAGTCACCCAGTCAGTAATCCCACCGAGTCACCCAGTCAGTAATCCCACCCAGTCACCCAGTCAGTAATCCCACCCAGTCACCCAGTCAGTAATACCACCCAGTCACACAGTCAGTAATACCACCCAGTCACACAGTCAGTAATTCCACACAGTCAGTAATACCACCCAGTCACCCAGTCAGTAATACCACACAGTCACCCAGTCAGTAATCCCACCCAGTCACCCAGTCAGTAATCCCACCCAGTCACCCAGTCAGTAATACCACCCAGTCACACAGTCAGTAATACCACACAGTCAGTAATACCACCCATTCACTCAGTCAGTAATCCAACACAGTCACAACGGTCACACAGTCAGTAATACCACCCAGTCACACAGTCAGTAATCCCACACAGTCAGTAATACCACCCAGTCACCCAGTCAGTAATCCCACACAGTCACACAGTCACACAGTCACACAGTCAGTAATACCACCCAGTCACACAGTCAGTAATACCATCCAGTCACAGTCAGTAATACCACCCAGTCACCCAGTCAGTAATCCCACCCAGTCACCCAGTCAGTAATCCCACCCAGTCACCCAGTCAGTAATCTCACCCAGTCACCCAGTCAGTAATACCACGCAGTCACACAGTCAGTAATACCACCCAGTCACCCAGTCAGTAATCCCACACAGTCACACAGTCACACAGTCAGTAATACCACCCAGTCACACAGTCAGTATTACCACCCAGTCACACAGTCAGTAATACCACCCAGTCACACAGTCAGTAATCCCACACAGTCAGTAATACCACCCAGTCACCCAGTCAGTAATCCCACACAGTCACACAGTCACACAGTCAGTAATACCACCCAGTCACACAGTCAGTAATACCATCCAGTCACACAGTCAGTAATACCACCCAGTCACCCAGTCAGTAATCCCACCCAGTCACCCAGTCAGTAATCCCACCCAGTCACCCAGTCAGTAATCTCACCCAGTCACCAAGTCAGTAATACCACGCAGTCACACAGTCAGTAATCCCACACAGTCATACAGTTACACAGTCAGTAATACCACCCAGTCACACAGTCAGTATTACCACCCAGTTACACAGTCAGTAATACCACCCAGTCACCCAGTCAGTAATCCCACCCAGTCACCCAGTCAGTAATCCCACCCAGTCAGTAATACCACCCAGTCACACAGTCAGTAATACCACACAGTCACACAGTCAGTAATACCACACAGTCAGTAATACCACCCAGTCACCCAGTCAGTAATTCCACCCAGTCACCCAGTCAGTAATCCCACCCAGTCACCCAGTCAGTAATCCCACCCAGTCACCCAGTCAGTAATACCACCCAGTCACACAGTCAGTAATACCACACAGTCAGTAATACTACCCAGTCACTAAGTCAGTAATCCCACACAGTCACACAGTCACACAGTCAGTAATACCACCCAGTAACACAGTCAGTAATCCCACACAGTCACCCAGTCAGTAATACCACCCAGTCACACAGTCAGTAATACCACCCAGTCACACAGTCAGTAATCCCACCCAGTCAGTAATACCACCCAGTCACACAGTCAGTAATCCCACCCAGTCACGCAGTCAGTAATCCCACACAGTCACCCAGTCAGTAATCCCACCCAGTCACCCAGTCAGTAATACCACCCAGTCACACAGTCAGTAATACCACACAGTCAGTAATACCACCCAGTCACCCAGTCAGTAATCCCACACAGTCACACAGTCACACGCTCAGTAATACCACCCAGTCACACAGTCAGTAATCCCACACAGTCACCCAGTCAGTAATACCACCCAGTCACACAGTCAGTAATACCACCCAGTCACACAGTCAGTAATCCCACACAGTCAGTAATACCACCAGTCACCCAGTCAGTAATCCCACACAGTCACACAGTCACACAGTCAGTAATCCCACACAGTCAGTAATACCACCCAGTCACCCAGTCAGTAATCCCACACAGTCACACAGTCACACAGTCAGTAATACCACCCAGTCACACAGTCAGTAATACCATCCAGTCACACAGTCAGTAATACCACCCAGTCACCCAGTCAGTAATCCCACCCAGTCACCCAGTCAGTAATCCCACCCAGTCACCCAGTCAGTAATCTCACCCAGTCACCCAGTCAGTAATACCACGCAGTCACACAGTCAGTAATCCCACACAGTCACACAGTTACACAGTCAGTAATACCACCCAGTCACACAGTCAGTATTACCACCCAGTTACACAGTCAGTAATACCACCCAGTCACCCAGTCAGTAATCCCACCCAGTCACCCAGTCAGTAATCCCACCCAGTCAGTAATACCACCCAGTCACACAGTCAGTAATACCACCCAGTCACACAGTCAGTAATACCACACAGTCAGTAATACCACCCAGTCACCCAGTCAGTAATTCCACCCAGTCACCCAGTCAGTAATCCCACCCAGTCACCCAGTCAGTAATACCACCCAGTCACACAGTCAGTAATACCACACAGTCAGTAATACTACCCAGTCACCAAGTCAGTAATCCCACACAGTCACACAGTCACACAGTCAGTAATACCACCCAGTAACACAGTCAGTAATCCCACACAGTCACCCAGTCAGTAATACCACCCAGTCACACAGTCAGTAATACCACCCAGTCACACAGTCAGTAATCCCACCCAGTCAGTAATACCACCCAGTCACACAGTCAGTAATCCCACCCAGTCACGCAGTCAGTAATCCCACACAGTCACCCAGTCAGTAATCCCACCCAGTCACCCAGTCAGTAATACCACCCAGTCACACAGTCAGTAATACCACACAGTCAGTAATACCACCCAGTCACCCAGTCAGTAATCCCACACAGTCACACAGTCACACGCTCAGTAACACCACCCAGTCACACAGTCAGTAATCCCACACAGTCACCCAGTCAGTAATACCACCCAGTCACACAGTCAGTAATACCACCCAGTCACACAGTCAGTAATACCACACAGTCAGTAATACCACCCAGTCACCCAGTCAGTAATTCCACCCAGTCACCCAGTCAGTAATCCCACCCAGTCACCCAGTCAGTAATCTCACCCAGTCACCCAGTCAGTAATACCACGCAGTCACACAGTCAGTAATCCCACACAGTCACACAGTTACACAGTCAGTAATACCACCCAGTCACACAGTCAGTATTACCACCCAGTTACACAGTCAGTAATACCACCCAGTCACCCAGTCAGTAATCCCACCCAGTCACCCAGTCAGTAATCCCACCCAGTCAGTAATACCACCCAGTCACACAGTCAGTAATACCACCCAGTCACACAGTCAGTAATACCACACAGTCAGTAATACCACCCAGTCACCCAGTCAGTAATTCCACCCAGTCACCCAGTCAGTAATCCCACCCAGTCACCCAGTCAGTAATACCACCCAGTCACACAGTCAGTAATACCACACAGTCAGTAATACTACCCAGTCACCAAGTCAGTAATCCCACACAGTCACACAGTCACACAGTCAGTAATACCACCCAGTAACACAGTCAGTAATCCCACACAGTCACCCAGTCAGTAATACCACCCAGTCACACAGTCAGTAATACCACCCAGTCACACAGTCAGTAATACCACCCAGTCACACAGTCAGTAATCCCACCCAGTCACGCAGTCAGTAATCCCACACAGTCACCCAGTCAGTAATCCCACCCAGTCACCCAGTCAGTAATACCACCCAGTCACACAGTCAGTAATACCACACAGTCAGTAATACCACCCAGTCACCCAGTCAGTAATCCCACACAGTCACACAGTCACACGCTCAGTAACACCACCCAGTCACACAGTCAGTAATCCCACACAGTCACCCAGTCAGTAATACCACCCAGTCACACAGTCAGTAATACCACCCAGTCACACAGTCAGTAATACCACACAGTCAGTAATCCCACCCAGTCACCCAGTCAGTAATCCCACCCAGTCACCCAGTCAGTAATACCACCCAGTCACACAGTCAGTAATACCACACAGTCAGTAATACTACCCAGTCACCAAGTCAGTAATCCCACACAGTCACACAGTCACACAGTCAGTAATACCACCCAGTAACACAGTCAGTAATCCCACACAGTCACCCAGTCAGTAATACCACCCAGTCACACAGTCAGTAATACCACCCAGTCACACAGTCAGTAATCCCACCCAGTCAGTAATACCACCCAGTCACACAGTCAGTAATCCCACCCAGTCACGCAGTCAGTAATCCCACACAGTCACCCAGTCAGTAATCCCACCCAGTCACCCAGTCAGTAATACCACCCAGTCACACAGTCAGTAATACCACACAGTCAGTAATACCACCCAGTCACCCAGTCAGTAATCCCACACAGTCACACAGTCACACGCTCAGTAATACCACCCAGTCACACAGTCAGTAATCCCACACAGTCACCCAGTCAGTAATACCACCCAGTCACACAGTCAGTAATACCACCCAGTCACACAGTCAGTAATCCCACACAGTCAGTAATACCACCAGTCACCCAGTCAGTAATCCCACACAGTCACACAGTCACACAGTCAGTAATATCACCCAGTCACACAGACAGTAATACCACCCAGTCACATAGTCAATAATCCCACCCAGTCACACAGTCAGTAATCCCACCCAGTCACCCAGTCAGTAATCCCACCCAGTCACCCAGTCAGTAATCCCACCCAGTCACCCAGTCAGTAATACCACCCAGTCACACAGTCAGTAATACCACCCAGTCACACAGTCAGTAATACCATCCAGTCACACTGTCAGTAATACCACCCAGTCACCCAGTCAGTAATCCCACCCAGTCACCCAGTCAGTAATCCCACCCAGTCACCCAGTCAGTAATCCCACCCAGTCACCCAGTCAGTAATCCCACCCAGTCACCCAGTCAGTAATCCCACCCCCCACCCCGTCATCCAGTCTTCCAGTCATCCAGTCAATCAGTCACCCAGTCAGTAAACCCACCCCACCCAGTCACCCAGTCAGTAATCCCACCCCCCACCCAGTCACCAAATCAGTAATCCCACCCTCCACCCAGTCAGTAATCCCACCCCCACCAAGTCATCTAGTCAGTAATCCCACCCCCACCCAGTCACCCAGTCAGTAATCCCACCCCCCACCCTGTCACCCAGTCAGTAATCCCACCCAGTCACCAAATCAGTAATCCCACCCAGTCACCCAGACAGTAATCCCACACAGTCACCCAATCAGTAATCCCACCCAGTCACCCAGTCAGTAATCCCACACAGTCACCCAGTCAGTAATCCCACCCAGTCACCCAGTCAGTAATCCCACCCAGTCACCCAGTCAGAAATCCCACCCAGTCATCCAGTCAGTAATACCACCCAGTCACCCAGTCAGTAATACCACCCAGTCACACAGTCAGTAAACTCCCACCCAGTCAGTAATCCCACCCCTCCCCCAGTCACCCAGTCAGTAATCCCACCCCTCACCCAGTCAGTTATCCCACCCCCCACCCCGTCATCCAGTCTTCCAGTCATCCAGTCATCCAGTCACCCAGTCAGTAAACCCACCCCCACCCAGTCACCCAGTCAGTAATCCCACCCTCCACCCAGTCAGTAATACCACTCCCCACCCAGTCACCCAGTCAGTAAACCCACCCCCACCCAGTCACCCAGTCAGTATTCCCACCCTCCACCAAATCAGTAATCCCACCCCCCACCCAGTCACCCAGTCAGTAATCCCACCCCTCACCAAGTCACCCAGTCAGTAATCCCACCCCCACCCAGTCACCCAGTCAGTAATCCCACCCCCCACCCAGTCACCCAGTCAGTAATCCCACCCCCACCCAGTCACCTAGTCAGTAATCCCACCCAGTCACCCAGTCAGTAATCCCACACAGTCACCCAGTCAGTAATCCCACCCAGTCACCCAGTCAGTAATCCCACCCAGTCACCCAGTCAGTAATCCCACCCCCCACCCCGTCATCCAGTCTTCCAGTCATCCAGTCAACCAGTCACCCAGTCAGTAAACCCACCCCACCCAGTCACCCAGTTAGTAATCCCACCCCCCACCCAGTCACCAAATCAGTAATCCCACCCTCCACCCAGTCAGTAATCCCACCCCCACCCAGTCATCTAGTCAGTAATCCCACCCCCACCCAGTCACACAGTCAGTAATCCCACCCCCCACCCTGTCACCCAGTTAGTAATCCCACCCAGTCACCAAATCAGTAATCCCACCCAGTCACCCAGACAGTAATCCCACCCAGTCACCCAATCAGTAATCCCACCCAGTCACCCAGTCAGTAATCCCACACAGTCACCCAGTCAGTAATCCCACCCAGTCACCCAGTCAGTAATCCCACCCAGTCACCCAGTCAGAAATCCCACCCAGTCATCCAGTCAGTAATACCACCCAGTCACCCAGTCAGTAATACCACCCAGTCACAGTCAGTAAACTCCCACCCAGTCAGTAATCCCACCCCTCCCCCAGTCACCCAGTCAGTAATCCCACCCCTCACCCAGTCAGTTATCCCACCCCCCACCCCGTCATCCAGTCTTCCAGTCATCCAGTCATCCAGTCACCCAGTCAGTAAACCCACCCCCACCCAGTCACCCAGTCAGTAATCCCACCCTCCACCCAGTCAGTAATACCACTCCCCACCCAGTCACCCAGTCAGTAAACCCACCCCCACCCAGTCACCCAGTCAGTATTCCCACCCTCCACCAAATCAGTAATCCCACCCCCCACCCAGTCACCCAGTCAGTAATCCCACCCCTCACCAAGTCACCCAGTCAGTAATCCCACCCCCACCCAGTCACCCAGTCAGTAATCCCACCCCCCACCCAGTCACCCAGTCAGTAATCCCACCCCCACCCAGTCACCTAGTCAGTAATCCCACCCAGTCACCCAGTCAGTAATCCCACACAGTCACCCAGTCAGTAATCCCACCCAGTCACCCAGTCAGTAATCCCACCCAGTCACCCAGTCAGTAATCCCACCCAGTCACCCAGTCAGTAATACCACCCAGTCACACAGTCAGTAATACCACCCAGTCACACAGTCAGTAATTCCACACAGTCAGTAATACCACCCAGTCACCCAGTCAGTAATACCACACAGTCACCCAGTCAGTAATCCCACCCAGTCACCCAGTCAGTAATCCCACCCAGTCACCCAGTCAGTAATACCACCCAGTCACACAGTCAGTAATACCACACAGTCAGTAATACCACCCATTCACTCAGTCAGTAATCCAACACAGTCACACAGTCACACAGTCAGTAATACCACCCAGTCACACAGTCAGTAATTCCACACAGTCAGTAATACCACCCAGTCACACAGTCAGTATTACCACCCAGTCACACAATCAGTAATCCCATCCATTCACCCAGTCAGTAATCCCACCCAGTCACCCAGTCAGTAATCCCACCCAGTCAGTAATACCACCCAGTCACACAGTCAGTAATACCACCCAGTCACACAGTCAGTAATACCACACAGTCAGTAATACCACCCAGTCACCCAGTCAGTAATTCCACCCAGTCACCCAGTCAGTAATCCCACCCAGTCACCCAGTCAGTAATCCCACCCTGTCACCCAGTCAGTAATACCACCCAGTCACACAGTCAGTAATACCACACAGCCACACCCATACCACCCAGTCACACAGTCAGTAATCCCACACAGTCACCCAGTCAGTAATACCACCCAGTCACACAGTCAGTAATACCACCCAGTCACACAGTCAGTAATCCCACCCAGTCAGTAATCCCACACAGTCACCCAGTCAGTAATCCCACCCAGTCACCCAGTCAGTAATACCACCCAGTCACACAGTCAGTAATACCACACAATCAGTAATACCACCCAGTCACCCAGTCAGTAATCCCACACAGTCACACAGTCACACGCTCAGTAATACCACCCAGTCACACAGTCAGTAATCCCACACAGTCACCCAGTCAGTAATACCACCCAGTCACACAGTCAGTAATACCACCCAGTCACACAGTCAGTAATCCCACACAGTCAGTAATACCACCAGTCACCCAGTCAGTAATCCCACACAGTCACACAGTCACACAGTCAGTAATATCACCCAGTCACACAGTCAGTAATACCACCCAGTCACATAGTCAATAATCCCACCCAGTCACACAGTCAGTAATCCCACCCAGTCACCCAGTCAGTAATCCCACCCAGTCACCCAGTCAGTAATCCCACCCAGTCACCCAGTCAGTAATACCACCCAGTCACACAGTCAGTAATACCACCCAGTCACACAGTCAGTAATACCATCCAGTCACACAGTCAGTAATACCACCCAGTCACCCAGTCAGTAATCCCACCCAGTCACCCAGTCAGTAATACCACCCAGTCACACAGTCAGTAATACCACCCAGTCACACAGTCAGTAATCCAACACAGTCAGTAATACCACCCAGTCACCCAGTCAGTAATCCCACACAGTCACACAGTCACACAGTCAGTAATATCACCCAGTCACACAGTCAATAATACCACCCAGTCACACAATCAGTAATCGAACCCATTCACACAGTCAGTAATCCCACCCAGTCACCCAGTCAGTAATCCCACCCAGTCACCCAGTCAGTAATACCACCCAGTCACACAGTCAGTAATACCACCCAGTCACACAGTCAGTAATCCCACACAGTCAGTAATACCACCCAGTCACCCAGTCAGTAAAATCCCATACAGTCACACAGTCACACAGTCATTAATACCACCCAGTCACACAGTCAGTAATCCCAACCCCCAGTCAATCACCCCTTTCTGTCTCTCTCCCTCTCCCTCCCTGTTCCCTCTCCCTCTTCTCTCCCTCTCCCTCCCTCTCTCCTCTCCCTCTCATCTCCCTCCCTCTATCCCTGTCTCTCTCCCTCTCTACCCCTCTCCCTCTCTGTCTCTCTCCAGCTCTGCCTGTGTCTCTCTCCCTCTCTGCCTGTGTCTCGCTCCCTCTCTGCCTGTGTCTCTCTCCCTCTCTGCCTGTGTCTCTCTCCCTCTCTGCCTGTGTCTCTCTTCCTCTCTGCCTGTGTCTCTCTCCCTCTCTGCCGGTGTCTCTCTCCCTCTCTGCCTGTGTCTCTCTCCCTCCCTGTCTCTCCCTCCCTGTCTCTCTCCCTCCCTCTCTCTCTCCCTCCCTGTCTCTCTCCTTCCCTGTCTCTCCCTCCCTTTCTCTCTCCCTCCCTGTCTCTGTCCCTCTGTCTCTGTCCCTCTGTCTCTGTCCCTGTGTCTCTGTCCCTGTCTCTGTCCCTGTGTCTCTGTCCCTGTGTCTCTGTGTCTCTGTGTCTCTGTGTCTTTGTGTCTGTGTGTCTCTATGTCTCTGTGTCCCTCTCCCTCTCTCTCTCTCCCTCTCTCCCTCTACCTCCCCCTCTCTCTCCCTCTCTCTCTCTCCCACCCTCTCTCTCTCCCACCCTCTCTCTCTCCATCTCTCTCTTTCTGTCTCTCTCTCTCTCTCCATCTCTCTCTCTCTGTCTCTCTCTCTCTCTGTCTCTCTCTCCCCGTCTCTCTCTCCCTCTCTCCCTCTCTCCCTCTACCTCCCCCTCTCTCTCCCTCTCTCTCTCTCCCACCCTCTCTCTCTCCCACCCTCTCTCTCTCCATCTCTCTCTTTCTGTCTCTCTCTCTCCATCTCTCTCTCTCTGTCTCTCTCTCTCTCTCTCTCTGTCTCTCTCTCCCCGTCTCTCTCTCCCTCTCTCTGTCTCTCTCCCTCTCTCTCTCTCTCTCTCTCTCTCTCTCTCTCCCTCTCTCTCCCTCTCTCTCCTCGTCTCTCTCTCTGTCCCTCTCTCTCCCTCTCGGGGAGTTTTTGGTTTGACGAGTAGATTTTTGGGTGATTTGTCAAGCACTGTATATACACTGGCGGCACACTTTATTAGAGTGCGGCCAGTTCCGCAAGCCGGGAGATTTCCCGGCTTGCTAGTGGCATCCCCTCGGCGTGCCGCGCGTCACCGATGTGGGGGACGGCGTCCTGGTGTCCCGCGATGTGGGGGACGGTGGCAGGGGGTTCCGGGGAACCCGGCGGACCCGGAGAGGAGAGGGGGAAGCCCCGATCGGTGGGCCTCTCCTCCGAGGCTTCGGCGCGCGCCCGGGACATCCCGGCGCGCGCCAGGTTACTGTGGCGGCCGAGACCGGGCAAATGCTCGAATAAACTCGGCCGCGACAGTATATATATATATAGAGAGAGAGAGAGAGAGAGAGAAACATTTTCTAAAAGAGAGCTTTGATCACTCTTAGTTCAAGGTCAACGACAAGTGACGTGGGAAACTTAGGTTCTAGGACACCCAGAAATAAAATTATTTTTGCCCTTAGCCCTTAGGAGCCCCCCCACACGACCCCCATCGGGTCCGGGAATGAGGGACCCCGTAAACTGTCGTAATCTTGAACCAGGGTCGCGCCATTGACTTCAATGGCGGAGCGGAGGTCCCATTGAATCTAATGTCGGCCCTCGCCCATGCATTTCCTATGGCGGTGCCAGCCATTGATTCCAATTGGAGAAAAACGCGTGGCGTTAAATCGGCTAAGTCCGAAACTGTAAAAAGGGTAAGTCCATATCTCCGGTTCTGGTAGGACCAAAGGGCTGGGATTTGGGACACATGTAGCCACGGTTCCGGCATAAAGGTATGACCGTTTCCAGCCCTCTCCGAACAACCAGGCGGAGTATGGACAAATATAAAAATGGGTGATTTTCCCCATAGCCGTCAATGGTGGCGTTTCCCCATTGAAAGGCTATGGCGGAGAAGTCCCATAGACGGCAATGGCGGAATTTCCCCATTGAAAGTCTATGGCGGCGGAACCCATTGACTTCAGCGGTGGAGCCCATTGATTTCAATGGGGAAAGAGTGAAAAGCAGAGATTCATCTTTAAAGGGAAGAATCCTATATTTAAAAAGTGTTTTAAACTGCATTGGTTTATCTCCGGTTCTGGGGGTCGCAGAGGGCTGAAACGTGGCCACAATGGAGTGTCACTTCCAGCAGGAAGAACTGGCAAGTATCAGCTTACTGGGCTCAACAGAACCGATTATTTTGATATATGAATTTATTAAACTATGAATTGAATTTTTGGTCTGGTAGGAAAACTCAGAGCCCATCTGCTATGTTAATGTTCCGGATGGCTAAAAAATGGCCGAACATATAACTCATGATCAAAGACTCCCCCCCCCACCCTGCTTGTATATGCAAGCACAACAAAGGGCAGGACATGGGGACTTGTGATTAAGTGTGGTAATTCACACCTTAGACAAAGGGCATCCTGGGCCAAGCTAGACTTGAAGGTGCCAGGTTAGTGGGAGGGGGACTGAGGAAATAAGCCCCCTGTTTAGAATATTACCCACCCAATGGGCGGGTGTTATGGTGCGCCTCAGGTGAGGTGGCAAGGAGAGATTGGGTGCAGGTAATTGTTCTCCAATAGCCTACACTCAATAGTAAGGTATAGACTGGAGATTGCATATAAACCAGTGTCCAGCCTATCCTCAGTTGTCTTTGTGTAATTTGGAGATTGCTGCATGAATTGATAATCGTGTAAACCAGATTACTTCATCATTCCAACCCTAAGTAAGTGTATATTTTGCCTGTTATTTGTATATCTTGTGTGTTCACCTTTTTCAAGGAATAAATTATATTTTATCATATCTAAGCCGTGTTCAGTTCAACCCAGGTATTTTGGTGTATAATACAGCCTCTCATAAGTTACCGTGACAGTGTCTTATGTTTAAACATATTATTGTAGATCATACATTCACTTCTCTCTCCAATGGGACTATTCATTCTATAAAAAGTCCTATAAACTTTCTTACTTCAGATGTTGTGTATGCTCTCTCCTGTTCTTTCAGCATTCCATACATGGGACGCACCAAGCGCCCACTGTGTGTGAGGTTCTTTGAGCACCAACGTGCCATTTACAAGAATTTCCTCACACACAGTGTCTTCCGACACTTCTCTTCCTGTCATTCTAGAGATCCAGCTAGCCTGGATGACTGGATGACTAAATCAGTATGTACACTTTCACCATCTGGCCTTAATGAATGTATTGATACCAGTATCTTGGTATAAGATTGCATTTCACACCTTATCTATTATTCATTTAGAAACACACACACACACATATATATATATAAACATACAGTACATATGTACCTTTGTTAAAGGCGCCCCCCTTTTTTCCCCTGGCCCTACCACTGGTAGATATGTAATTCCTCAGTCTCCACACTCAGTTATGAAGTTAAAGACTAACCACCCGGCACAGTTACTGATAAGTCCATTCTCTTCTGGTAAGAACAAAATAGTCTACTCTTCTGATACTGTCTCTTTCCAATATGCTTATTTTGTTGCGTACATTCAGTCACATTTGGATTGTTATGATATAATATTTGCAATTCCGAATATTGATGCTATTATTTTATTTTTATATTAGCACCAAATTGTTCTTTACAGTCTTCCTTTTAATATTGTCACAATGTATAGGCGCCTATCATATAGTGGAGTTGAGCAAAAGCATAGTTATCATTATTCCTACTGCAATCCAATTCTATAACAGGTGCGCCGACAAGTATTCTAAAACTTGCCTTAAACTTGCCTTGGAAAATTTGGGGCTATCACCAACAAGATCCAGGTACATGCTGGGTACATGCTACAAACATTTGCCCTGAAATCTCCCAGCCTCCCTAAAAACAACACACCTGTGCTAAAAAAAAGAGCACACCTAGGAGATAAACTAATGGAATATGCAAAGCATATTTCAATGACTCATACCCCACACCTCCAAAAAGGTTTCCCACAAGACCTATCCTGACAAGCCAGGTCCAACAGGATAAAACCCCCAAAGCCTCTGATGTCCAGGGCAGCAGTTCTAGCAACTAATATGTCTTTCTCTCTCCCTCTCTAACTCACCTGAAAAACACAGATTTCATGGTCTGGGCAAAATGGATTTTGAAATCCAAAAGATTATTTTAATATAAAATCTGATGGCAGAATTCACCACATCCTTATAGAATGAATCGGATGGGTGATTAGGGTGTATCTGCCTGTAATTTTTAGTACCCAATCTGCCTTTGGCATTCTATTTGTGGATCGAATTTTGATAAGTTCTCTTATCTCGAGTTAAAAGTTTTAATAGTAACATAATACACAAAAAAACATCTAAAATCATCTAAAGTAGAACCAAAATACTGTATAAGTTAGCAATTACTTTCTAGCTAAACTACAGTAACTGTTTTTTTTACTCCTTAAGTCTTTTGCAGTGAGATATTGCACTACAGTGAAACTTATGTTTTCCCATAATCTACAGTACGTCTCAAAGTTTTTCAAAGTTCATTACATTCTACAATATTAGAATTAGAAAAATAAACTTTGAAGAAGTATGACAACTCTTTAATAACCTACATGTTGTGTTAGTAATATGGTACACTTGGGATACAAAGAAGAACACATTTTGTTGAATTGAGGAAAAGAGCAGACAAAGCAATAAATCACATTTCTTCTTGTTAAAATGAAATATGCTGAGCACACTTTTCTTTCAATGAAATTTGCCCTTTATTTTTACTACATTCTCTTTCAAATAAATTGTATAAAATCTAAGTTGCATGCATTGTGATTTCCAGTGTTTAAAAAAATAAAATAAATAAGATAAAAAACATTTACTAAACATTTATTTATTTTCTATCTCCACAGTGTATGGGATTGAAAAATTACATATTTCCATTGAGTTCAACCTATGTTAATTTTAGATGACAGATATTTATCCTATGTTTGTATTTAAAGTATATTGATAAATACACTACAATACGTAAAGAAAGACAAACAAAAAAACCTCAGTCAAACATTATCAAATGATGTCTTATGAGAGTAAAAAAAGACATTCCTTCCTGACTCCAATAATGGTAATCAGATTTCTCCTTGGATCAACATCCTTCCCATGTTTACTTATTTCTTATATCCCTGTATATATTTCCTCTGCAAAAAAATGCCCAACCTTTTTTTAGAAGATATCCTTGCCCAAGTTTCCACCCTATCCAAGTCCATCTGGAGAAAATTACATCTTGCTATAACTTTACTAAAGTACCATACACAATTTGGAGATAGATCCACAGAAGTGTGTTACATTTTTACCATTTTACCTACCCCTATCTGTAATGTGTATCCCCAAAGGTCCATTGAGTTCTGATGTCCTTGCATTTACCAGAAAAGTAGCAGATCGAGAAATGTTAACAGATGTTTGGCTTACTCATACACAAATCATATGAGCATTTTTGGCTACTAGTGCCTTTGCCCATTTGTATTTGTGTGATTGGAGTAAAGGGGGTGGAAGTAGTTGCCCCAGGGAGTGTGGTTAGGCCTCCCCGGTGGGTAGCGGGATGGGGGATAATCTCTTAATTAACATGTTGGTTAATAACCGCTAAGGAGATTAAGGGGTTAGTCGGCGGTAGCTAGTTTTTTTATTTTACTGTCAATGCTCACTGAAGAGGATAATGCAGAGGAAGATAAGGAGAATGAGGATGGTCTTCATCCAGGCAGGGGTAAGTACAAATTTAATTTACTATATGCTGGCTGGGTAATGTTTGGTTATGGTAGATTTCCTGACACGCAGGAAAAAAGATTTCACTGATCTAAATAAAACAGGGAACAAAACTGGAATTGCTAATAAAAATAGGTTTTATTCACGGAACAACTTAGCAACATTGCAGTCACAAAAATAGTAGTCCTCTTACATGTTGAGTTTGATAAAGCGTCAAGAGCGTGAAACATGCAAGAGGACTACTATTTTTGTGACTGCAATGTTGCTAAGTGGTTTCATGAATAAAACCTATTTTTATTAGCAATTCCAGATTTGTTCCCCTTTTTTCTGGAGTAGTGCACTCCTTTTTCCTGCATGTCAGGAGATCTATCATTTATCTTGCTTTTGGAGACAGCACGCCCACGGAGTCCGGATACAGCAGCAACGGCGGGGGCAGTGAGTGCAGCTGTGGTTGCCACAAGTGTTTTCTATGTGTTGATGCTTCAGCTTAATGAGCCAAGAAGTTAAGTGTATCTGAGTTGGGGACATTGCATGTTTGATCTGTGGAAGGAAAGGATTGGCCTGGCTACATGGGGTCTTCACTGTGACCGTGACTGACAGGAGCGTCCCACTCCCACATCTCTTCACCCCCCCTCTTCCCCAGCACCTTTTCTCTCATTGCATTGATATACGGAAGTGTTTATACATACCAGAGGGACATATTTAATGACATATTCAATGAAAGACTTTATCTCTACATTTATACTGCGACCCGACAGGACTCCATTCATTTTCTCATTGAGATACATGGGTATATACCTTATCTGGATCTGTTTAACCTATCTAGCACTAGCACTAGCACAGGACTTTTGAGTTTCGGAGCTTCTCCTTTTAATGTTTTGGTTATGCCTAGATGGAAGGTCCCTGCTCAGCTTTATGAGGAATAACATACTAGAGGGGTGCAATCAGGGAAATATTACAGTTTTAACATGAAAAGAGATCATAATACATATGGGATGCACTCAGCCTCCACTTAAAGTAAAAATAATGAAAATGTATTAAATTTTAATGTCGAGAGAAACCATATTATTTAAAACTTCTGAAGTGCAAAACCTAGCAGTAAACATGGAGTAGGTATATGGGAACAGCATGGTGTGTGGTGTATACAGATGTCTACCAGTGTAGAGCCGTGTAAAGTGCACCTAGTTTTAACAGTGATAGAGTATAGTGTATAAAACAAACAAAAGTGCTATGATATATTCCTTGTTGAATGGCAAGTATAAGTGGTGACTCACTATCTCACCAGAGCATATGTTGGTCTAAGGCTAGTGACCACTCCAGGGGTCCACATCAATTGTATCTGCATGAGATAGAATACAAATGATAAAGAAGTGATAGCTCAAGTGAAAGACCAACAAACAGATAGTGCTGTGATGGACTCCTTAAATATAGATAGGAGATGTGATATAGCGTTATATCATGATAATTCAGCCTATACTTTCTAAGACTAGTGGCTACCTCTGGTGGTCCACATGATATTCGTCTTACTGAGGGCTGCTATTATGACTCTTTATACCAAACAAATCACCATGTTGCCTGTATCAGACTGGGACCTGCGTCTCAGTCGCACTAGAGACATGTAGGGAAATAAAGTGACGTCATCGCTACCCGATGAGTATTTCGTACAATAAGAACTTCTTTTTGGTGGGTGGATAACCACGGTCTGCATATGTATGCATTTCAGTTGTCATGGCAACCTTGCGGCTGCTCTTGGTGAATCAATTTGGTGAGATGTATTATCCCAAACCAATTGTTTAATGATCGTGTATGAACAGAGAGGAATACAAGGAGAACCTTTTTAGAAATGGAGATTAACCCTTATATTTTAAACGTATTAAATGACAAGTGAGGTTATTATTACACAATTATAGTATATCGCTGTCAGACAATTGACTATCTGTTTTTGTTAGATACAGCTGTGGCCGCCTTTATTCTAGTGCGGCCTTAGCGGCGCAACTCTGATAACCGCAGGCATATGCAATATGTTTTTTTTTTTCCGGAATATGTTGCGGTATTTTAGCGCTCGTAATATTAGCATTTTATTAGCGCTGTCTGCAATATTGCAATACCGTCTAAAAACTCAGGGGGCGTTCGCGAGCTGTTGTCTTCAAAGTCTAATAACAGTACGTCAGTACACAGACTGCGTGCGCGCGCAGTAATTGCAAATTTGCATATTTATACAAGCATGTGCAGTGCTGTATGTCTCATTTGAACATTGTTGAAACGCATAGGCATGTACTGTAACAGTATCACATTTTGGCATATACAGCGCTCTCCCCTCGCTCGCCCCCGCACACACACAGGCTAATTTACTGCCCTGCAGTATTTCAACTTCTTATCTTATCTACAGTACAGTACACCTCTCCCACACCATTCCTCTTAAAGTGTGTCTTTCTGGTTTCAATCACATTCCTGCTTGCTAGCTGATGATACTGCGCATGCGTCTGTATCTTCACCACTTCTTGCGTGTGAAGTTCAAGAGTGAGTGACCAAAAAAAAATATATATATATTTTTTTCTCCTCATTTTTTATTTTTATTTTCTCCACAAGCCTGCCTAAACCATCTTGATATTACGATATTCAATCTGTGCTGTAGCTTTGGACTGCGACACTGTGTGTTTGACTGCACATGGTTGATTTGTGTGCTTTTCCTTTATTTGGGGATGTGGGGATCAAATTAATATGATAAACTGTCTGTTGAAAATATGTCATGTCTTTCAACTACAGTACAGCTAATCCTTCATGCAGCTGTACCCTGTACCCCCCTCCCCCCACGCACACACACAAGGCTTGCTCAAGGATTTGAACCTCTTATCCACACCTAAAGCTTGTCATTGTATTTTAAATCGTCTGTCCCTAGCTGAGTATCACCTCTCTGCACCTGTGTGGTTACCATTTATTAATTTTCCTATTGTTGGCTTTGAGTCACCTCTCTGTTATCCTCTTTGGGAAGGGAGCTAGCTGATGATTACTGCGCATGACTCACCCATCCACCCCCCCCCCAACTTTGTTTACGGTAACGCTTGTGATAATCCCTTATCAAATTTGATATGTAAATCTGATTTGCACAGCACTGTGAAATTGAGAGTTAAAAAAACATAATCTGATTCATGTTTTTGATGCAGTAAGTTACCACTTTTTGTCATTCTTTCTTTTTCTTTGGTGCAGGGGGGTGGTCAATTATTATGATTAGCATGAATGAAAATAAATATTTATTTTATTTTATCAGGAACAAAAAATAAAAATATACAAATAATCATGAATAATACATAATGCAGTCTTTATTCAGTTATTCTGTCAGTTGAAAATTGAGGGCCGGTGGATAATCATGAATAATGCACATTGATAATAATATTAATTAATAATATATAATATATAATAATATATATATAATAATATAATTTTTCCTTCTTTATCTTCTTCCTCATTCTGTGTACAGTAGTTCATTGAGAGAGATTTTGTGTACATAATGACTGTAGTTTAGATACACTTAACTGTACAAACAGTTCACAAACTTTACACATGATACCCCCCCTCTCCACCAGTCCATGCTTTATTTCTGAAAAGACAAGAATTTCTTTTTTTAGTGCAGTTATGTGCATACTCTATTATGGCATTGTGTGTGAATAGTACTGTAAAACTAGTCTATACTGGAACTACTTTATATTGTAACTTCTGTTAAATACTTTACAACTAGATGGCTAGTGCTGCTCTCTCAGGAAAGAAAAAAAATGAGAAGTTAGGTGCATATTATGGCATTGTGTACTGTACAGCAACTCCATATTGGACTACAGTATGCAGTTAGTACTGTCAAACTATACCATACTGGAACTACTGTATACTGTGACTACTGTTAAATACTTTGTAACCAGGTGGCTAGTGCTGCTCTCTCAGGAAAGTACAGCACATCATTTACAATAAAAATAGTATAAAATTAGATATATCTATACTATATAGTTATATTAATATGCAGCAATATAAACAATAATAGATATACTGTATTATATACTATAGTATATAAATATAACGAAATAACTATAAAATTAGATAGATCTATACTATATAGTTCTATTAATATGCTGCAATATAAACAATTATAGATATACTGTATTATATACTGTAGTTATATAAATATACCGAAATAACTATAAAATTAGATAGATCTGTACTATATAGTTCTATTAATACGCAGCAATATAAACAATAATAGATATACTGTATTATATACTGTAGTTATATAAATTTACTGAAATAACTATAAAATTAGATAGATCGATACTATATAGTTCTATTAATATGCAGCAATATAAACAATAATAGATATACTGTATTATATAGTTATATCAATATACTTACGCGTTAGTTACCGTTGGTTTCCTCGTGCGTTGTTTGGTTTTTCCGTGTGCCTGATAGCACACGGTGGTTGATGGCACAACGAGGCCAGAAGCAGCTAACCAGTGTTAGATATCTGCAATTCATTGTCCGCTCGTGTACATCTCCTTAATTCTCATGCTGAGATCCTTTGAAATCTTTTTAACAGGCATTGCAGCGAGTAGAAAGAAATACAAGCACAAGAATGTATATTTGATGTTTAGTCGATATGTATTCAATGTGCAGTGAATCCACAAAATGGATGGTGTATTTATACGTTAATGACTCACATTAGAGTACACCCACTTTTAACACCTGTACCTCGTCACCATGCATAAAAGGTTACACACTTTGCATAGCCTCCCACTCGATGATCTGTATCTGAACTTGCCCTTGTCCAGATACTGCATTGTGCCATCTGCTGCCATGGATCAAACCCGATTCTATGGACGTAAGAAGCCACTCGCCACTGTTGTGCCTATCACACAGAAAAAGTGAAAGGCAGGAGCCGTTTCCAAGCCAAGGCCAAAGCGACAGGCTAAGGCTAATAAAGAAAACCTTCTGCTGACCCCAAAGGCTAAGGGTTTTAATACACGTAAGCCTTATTATGTCAAGAAGAAATTCAGTGATGTACACTCAAGGCAAAACAAATGGTAGCCAACCCATCGAACCCGCAGGCCACTTCCTCGATTACGCTTCGACGACTCTGCCACTGCTCTTCCGGAAATCTACAGTCCATCTTCTCCACTACTTGTCCACGACGCTGCCGCTGGTCTCCCGGAAATCCACGGGTCACTTTCTCCATTACGCTTAGACGACTCTGCCGCTTCTCACCCGGAAATCCACAGGTCGCTTTCTCCATCCCTCTTCGATGACACTGCCGCTTCTCGCCCGGAAATCCACAGGTCACCTCCTCCTTCTTCGACGATGCTGCCGCATCTCTCCAGGGAACCCCCATCTCATCCTCCGTAGCTCCCATCCACCCAGAAGTCCACAAGTCCACAAGACCACAAGTCTTGTGCCATGCACAAGAACCAGCTCTTTAGACCGCATGCTGAATGGGTTAAGTGTGGATATCCCCGGGAACTCTACTATGCTGGTAAAGATAAATCTGCTTTTAGAGAACATGCTAAATATGGATCAACGGATGGAGAAGATGGATCGACGGATGGAGAAGATAGAGACTGACATAGCGGGGATACATAATTTGCCCGGTGTTCATGGCCCTGTATCCCCGACGCCGGAGCAGGAGGGTGGCATGGATGTGATGAATGGGACCTTCGACCGCCTTCCAAGACCAAGAGCACCCCCTACACCAGAAGATTTTGTGTACATGTATGCCGTTGAGGAGGAGGATAACATGACAACCCCGTAAAGACCACGCCAGGAGACAAAACAGTGACCAAAACAGGAGAAAAGCTTCCTCCCAGACAACCTACCCTCACCCGCCGCCACAAGCACACCCGCTCCCAGAATCACACCCGCTCCCAGAACCCAAACTACATACGCTTGCATCGATATGGTGCCCGACATCATCCTGCGTGAGCTGCCACCGGCACTCAGGGAGAAGTATAGGGTGATGAGTGCTGGTTTACCCCAGAAGTATGCCATGTTAATTTTTAAGCACCACGTGTCCTACTTGGTGTACTGCGGGTGGGCACAAAATGTTAACTAGGAAGGAAATCGCAAAAAAAGGGCGCTTCCTCAAAATTTAAGGACTATTGTGGAGGAATTGCGACGCTATTTTTCAATTTCAGATCCTTTAATGAAAATCGTTTGAGACTCCATTAATGGCATTTTGCGCCATACAAGGCATCGGCCATGGAAGGACAATCTGGTGGGGATCGAATTTGCGTGACTGTTCAACTGTTGTTTATTTTTTGACTTGTTGCGTGTTTTAACTTGTATTAATAAAGAAATGTTTTTACTTGCACAAGACCTGCACAATTCCAGTCCTCGTGGGCCACAAACAGGCCCGGTTTTCAGAATAAATCCGGGCCTGTTTGCGGCCCTCGAGGACTAGAGCTATGCAGGCCTGACTGACTGTTCTGTACACCATCCTACTGTAAATGTTTTGACTTTCTGTACTTTAATAAAGGAGATGTTGCGTATTTTAACTGTATTAATAAAGAAATGTTTTTACTTAAACAAGACCTGCACAATTCCAGTCCTCGAGGGCCGCAAACAGGCCCGGTTTTCAAAGTTATCCTGAAAACCGGACTGTTTGCGACCCTCGAGGACTGGAGTTGTGCAGGCCTGACTTACTGTACTGTACACCATCCTACTGTAAATGTTTTGACTTTCTGTACATAAATGTTTTCTCTAGCAGTAAACCATACACCTGTTAATGTTTTGAATTGCTGTACATTTAAAATGTTTTTAAATTGTATTTGTAAATAAATGTTTTTGTACTTACTCCACCAATTAAAGAAAATATTGATTTGTTTGAAATTGTTCCATTGTCTCCTTTTATACTGTAACAAATACATTGCTTCTATAACAGTACAGTACTGTCCAGGCATACTGTACTGTATACTGTAGGCATGCTCAGTACTGTACATCACAAGACTATTAAAACAATACATGCTGTACGGGTATAGATTACACATATGTACCGAAATACATGTAGAATAAATGCATACTTTTTATTTTTCGGGTTTATTATACAGTATATATAAAAAAGTATTGTATACGGTCTGAAAACAACAGAATACTGTTTCAGGTTTTCTATGAAGCTCTGTTACCGTATTCTATCCTAATCAATAACAACGGCCACTAAACTGTAGACTCCCGAACGTGGTTTTTTAAATCCGATTCAGCAATGTGCAGGCATTGTAACACAAAGCGATATTATCCATCGAAATCCCTCCATTTACCGTTTTCCGCATGACATGACAAACTTTTCTTTTCTGAGGAAAATCAAAAGTACAAGTTTTACTGTAAGTTCCCACAGTCAGTCACACCAATAATTTTCTCGGCATGCGCCTACTGTCGATGTGATGACACGCATATGCGTTTCAAGAAGGTTCCAATGCGCATGCGCCTAGCTTTCCACCAGTTGTTCAGTACTGTCGCGACCCCTTTTATTCTAAAACATCACCGCATTTTTCCGGGATTTTTTTTCGAATGCCACGTACTTCACCGGGTGCATGCCGCATTCATGTTGCGTTCTCAGCCACGGTTCATGCGCGGTTCATGCGCGGTTCATGCGCGGTTCATGCGTTTATTGAGAATGGTTCGGATTTAATAGGTTGCAATTCTTCACGTGTCCGCCAGATGGCAGATATTCATTAATTGTAATGCGCATGCGCTTCAGCAATGTGTCGACTTGCAGGTGTTTCGTTTAAAAAAGATACCACAGTGGGCTATTGTAAATTGGCCTTGGGACTGAAGGAATAGGTTACAATAATGTATCAATTTAGGCTTTTCATATTAAAGAAAGACAAGCACCAGTTTCTGGTTATTGTCCAGAGAGTCCCGCCATGAATGCACAAATGCAGCCCGTGTTCCAAAAACCCGACAGAACGTACGTGTATTTAATATGGGCTGCGATTAATGCAACAGATGATAAGATGGCAACAGTTGTTCAAATTTATCAGTATTTTATCGAAAACTATGACTTTTACAAATTTTCGCCAGCTCCTCGTGTGGAAGCGTGCAATAAGGGAAAAGTTATGTAGCGATCCATGTTTTTATTGTATTGATCCCGAATTTATTGGAGGGTATTGGTGTATATCACCGGGTTTTTCCAGTATCTATGATCATGCAGACGGCAAAAGGCGAAGGGTCGTATTAAAACCAACTAAGAAACGACAGTCGCTGGCAAGCAATGCACCAGCACCGGCTTCCAATAACGGTCTGACCGTCAGTGACAACCCTTGCTGTCTGTCCACGCATGGATACCTGCAGCCTGAGCCGGATTTTACGTGCAGTTTCGAGCAAGCTTGCATGTACCTAAGCGATTTCCAGCCTCATCAGCTGACTACAGGTGTAGTAGTACCGCTACCAACTGTCAACGTGTATGATCAAGAATACTGGACTGGCAGTGGCCCGGTGCCGGCGCCAGCTGAATGGGAAATTCTATGGGGAGTAATGTTGCCGTATTTTTTTCTGTTTTTTTTTTATTTTGAAAATATCAATATCGGTGCGATTCAAAAGTCAAGCGATTCTCCTGTAAGCAATATCATTGGCTGAGCAGCTTCTACAGTACTGCAGATACTGAACAATTGGTGGAACGCTAGGCGCATGCGCATTGGAACCTTCTTGAAACACATAAGCGTGTCATCACATCAACGGTAGGCGCATGCGCATGTGAACAGGAGACACCCCCCGATAAAATTATTGGTGGGACTGACTGGGAACTTCTTTAGGGGACTGACCATTACAGTAAAACTTTTCTTTTTGTTTTTCCTCAGAAAAGAAAACGGCAAATGGAGGGATTTCGATGGATAATATCGGTTTGTGTAACAATGCCTGCACATTGCTGAATCGGATTTAAAAAAACCACGTACCTGAGTCTACAATTTAGTGGCCGTTGTTGTTGATTAGGATAGAATACCTGAAACAGTATGCTGATGTTTTCCGACCGTACAGTATACAATACTTTTTTATATATACTGTATAATAAACCCGAAAAAATAAAAAGTATGCATTTATTCTACATGTATTACAGTACATACAGTATGTGCCTTCTATACCAGTACATACTGTACAGTACAGTATGTGTCTTGTATTATTTTTAATACTCTTGTGATGTGCAATTCTGAGCATGCCTACATTATACAGTACAGTATGCCTGTACAGGAGTGTACATTCTAGAAACACTGTATTTTGTTACAGTATCAAAGGAGACTTTAAAACAAATCAACATTTTCTTTTATTGGTGGAGTAAAAACATTTATTTACAAATACTGTACAATGTAAAAAATTTTTAATTGCACAGCAATTCAAAACATCAACAGGTTTACTGCTAGTTAAACCATTTATGTACAGAATGTAAAAACATTTACAGTCAGTCAGTATGGTTTACAATCACATGCTGTTATTAAAAAAAATTCTTTATTCATAAAATATACAAAACGCAACATCTCCTTACATATAAATAAAAGTTAGTACGTGTCCAGGTCAAGCGAAATCCTCATCACATCGGGTTAATTGCTGGTCAGACAAAGGGGCGATTTGAAATCCTCTCATGTGGCTGTCCCACGCGCTGGGACTAGCTCCGTGGCTGTCCCACGCGCTGGGACTAGCTCCGTGGCACTCTGTGGTTGCATCCGCGTGTATGCGGCTGTTGACGTAGTGTGCAGTCTGTGTGCCCATGTGTGCCCCCTAAAGCCATCCGCAGATGCCGGTTGTGTTTGGGAATAACAACTGGAATATGTACACTAGAGTGTATGCCAGCACCCAAGGGATAGGGAAGCTGGTTACACAATTTGCGACGCGTTTCGTATAATCAATATACTTCATCAGGCATAAATCTGGGCACCTGTGAGGGTTTTTTTGTATGTCCTGCAAGCTGTGTCATTGGTTGTTCATTCTAAAGACATAAACCAATAAGAAGCTGGAAAAGGTTAATATTTAAATATTTAGCAATCGTATTTGAAGTCATTAGAAAATCTGCAGTCGCAGTGGCTGCAGTGCTAAGATGACAACCTTTAAAGAAACAGTATTACTGTAATTTATCAAAATAGACTGTATTCTAAGAGCAAAGATAATCAATGCCCTGTTAATCAAAATAAAGGCATACAATATTGCACCCACAGGTGTCCAAGGAAACAAGTGCACAATATTAGATAAAAACTTGATCATATATAATAATATAGACAATAGTTCAAAAAACACATTGTATAACAAATCTAAAAACATAAAAACATGAAAAATGAAAAATAATAAAAAAGGGGGGGGAGTTTAAGTGGAGGGCGGAGAAAAGGGAGAAACGGGGGCAGAGAAATGAGGGTGAAAGAACACACAACGGTCGCCCAAGAGACCAGTCTCAGTGGGATCTATATGCATAGTAATTGATGAATGGTTGACAGATCCAACATATATACATAGAGTATTTACCTCATTTGGATGTTTACCTCAGAAATGGAGTCAGTTCTACATAGTCATTTAACCCCCCAGGATGTTTAGTTTGGAGGGTGAATATCCAGAACTGCTCTCTTTTTGCAATTTGGAGGTCTCTATCACCAGCTCTAATATTGGTCACTATATGTTCAATACCCATATAGTGAACTCCAACAGTGCTACATTGGTGAACATCTCTAAAATAGGATAAAAGATGGGTGAGTGGTTTGGCTGAGGCTAACAATTTAGGGATATTGACAATGTTTCTGAGATGTTCCATAATGCGTAATTTTAAATGACGCTTGGTGCGGCCTACATATTGTAGACCGCATCCACATTGTAGTATATATATATATTACATATGTTGTTAAACAATCAATGTAATTGGTAATCTCATATTTATGATCTGTCATTTTTGATGTAAAATGATTTTGTGTCATCATTTTGGGACAGATTTTACATTTGTTACACCTATGATTCCCTTTCAGGCCCAGCACATCTCTAAGGTCCCTCTTTGTGGTGGAAACAGTACCCTTATGTAGGCTTGGAGCCAAAATGGTTTTTATGTTTTTTGATTTAGTAAAAACAATAGAAGGTTTCTTCACAAGGAACTTGGACAATGTTGGATCCATATGTAGAATGTACCAGTATTTATTCAAAATGTGTTTTATTTTATTATGTGAACTATTAAATTTAGCAACAAAATATGTTGTCTCTTTTTTTATGACATTGTTTGTGTGTTTCAGTGATAATGGGAGCACTGGTTGCTGTAATTGAATTACTAATAAACATACCTTCCAGTGGTTGATTTATATTGGAATTAACAATTTTGTTTTTTGTTTGTTTGTTTATTTTGTGTATAATCAATTTCTTCCTATCAATATTCAATGCTTTATTATAAGCATTTAAAATTAAAGTATCATCATAACCCTTTTGTTGGAAGCGTTCACACAGAATTTGTGATTGTTCCTTGAACGTTTCCACATCTGCACAATTTCGCCTAATGCGTAGAAATTGGCTGAAAGGGATGTTATTAATGCATCTCCTTTCATGTCCGCTTGTTGGATGTAAAAATGAATTGACATTCGTGGTTTTGAAGTGAGTTTTGGTTAAAAGTTGATTATTGACTATATATATTTCCAAATCTAAGAAAGTAATGGTGATTTGATTTATTTCGCTAGTAAAAGTGAGGTTAAAGTTATTGATATTTAATTGTGTTACAAATTTACCAAAGGAGACACTGTCGCCATCCCAGATGTCAAACACATCATCGATGTATCTCCGCCACATTACCAATTGTGGCGGAGATACATCGACATCCCAAATGCGTACCGACTCCCACCAACCCATGTATAAATTAGCAAAAGAAGGTGCAAAACATGTCTTACCGAATTTGTTTGGAAAAGCACTTATCGGCTGGCCACTCTTGATGTTCAAGCACTTTACACTTCAATTCCACATAAGGGGGATTTAGAAGCTAAAGATCACTTCTTAGCACTACATGGCACTTTACCACTTTCCCAATGCTGTTTTATTCACAATTCAATCGAATTTATTTTGAAACACAATTATTTTTTGTTTGAACACGAGTTTTATTTACAACTGTGTGGCACGGCTATGGGGACACATTTTGCACCTTCTTTTGCTAATTTATACATGGGATGGTGGGAGTCACTACACATATGGGGTGTCGATGTATCTCCGCCACAATTGGTAATGTGGCGGAGATACATCAATGATGTGTTTGTCATCTGGGATGGCGACAGTGTCTCCTTTGATAAATTTGTAACACAATTAAATATCAATAACTTTAACCTCACTTTTACTAGTGAACTAAATCAAACCACCATTACTTTCTTAGATTTGGAAATATATACAGTCAATAATCAACTTTTAACCAAAACTCACTTCAAAACCACGAATGTCAATTCATTTTTACATCCAACAAGCGGACATGAAAGGAGATGCATTAATAACATCCCTTTCAGACAATTTCTACGCATTAGGCGAAATTGTGCAGATGTGGAAACATTCAAGGAACAATCACAAATTCTGTGTGAACGCTTCCAACAAAAGGGTTATGATGATACTTTAATTTTCAATGCTTATAAAAACGCATTGAATATTGATAGGAAGAAATTGATTACACACAAAATAAACAAACAAACAAAAAACAAAATTGTTAATTTCAATGTAAATCAACCACTGGAAGGTATGTTTATTAGTAATTCAATTACAGCAACCAGTGTTCCTATTATCACTGAAACACACAAACAATGTCATAAAAAAGAGACACCATATTTTGTTACTAAATTTAATAGTTCACATAATAAAATAAAACACATTTTGAATAAATACTGGTACATTCTACATATGGATCCAACATTGTCCAAGTTCCTTGGGAAGAAACATTCTATTGTTTTTACCAAATCAAACAACTTAAAAAACATTTTGGCTCCAAGCCTCCTTAAGCGTACTGTTTCCACCAAAAAGAGGGACCTTAGAGATGTGCTTGGCCTGAAAGGGAATCATAGGTGTAACAAATGTAAAATCTGTCCCAAAATGATGACACAAAATCATTTTACATCAAAAATGACAGATCATAAATATGAGATTACCAACTACATTGATTGTTTAACAACATATGTAATAGATATACTACCATGTGGATGCGGTCTACAATATGTAGGCCGCACCATGCTTCATTTAAAATCACGCATTATGGAACATCTCAGAAACATTGTCAATATCCCTAAATTGTTAGCCTCAACCAAACCACTCACACATCTTTTATCAGATTTTAGAGATGTTTACCAATGTAGCACTGTTGGAATTCGCTATATGGGTATTGAATATGTAGTGACCAATATTAGAGCTGGTGATAGAGACCTCCAAATTGCAAAAAGAGAGCAGTTCTTGATATTCATCCTCCAAACTAAACATCCTGGGGGGTTAAATGACTATGTAGAACTGACTCCATTTCTGAGGTAAACATCCAAATGAGGTAAATATTCTATGTATATATGTTGGATCTGTCAACCATTCATCAATTACTATGCATATAGATCCCACTGAGACTGGTCTCTTGGGCGTTCTTTCACACTCATTTCTCAGCCCCCCCTTTCTCCCTTTCTCCCCCCCCACACTTAAACTTTCTCCCCCCTTTTTTTATCATTTTTTATTTTCCATGTTTTTATGTTTTTAGATTTGTTATACAAACAATGTGTTTTTTGAACTATTGTCTATATTATTATATATGATCAAGTTTTTATCTAATATTGTACACTTGTTCACCTTGGACACCCGTGGGTGCAATATTGTATGCCTTTATTTTGATTAACAAGGCATTGATTATCTTTGCTCTTAGAATACTGTCTATTTTGATAAATTACAGTAATACTGTTTCTTAAAAGGTTGTCATCTTACCACTGCAGCCACTGCGACTGCAGATTTTCTAATGATATCAAATACGATTGCTAAATATTTAAATATTTACCTTTTCCAGCTTCTTATTGGTTTATGTCTTTAGAATGAACAACCAATGACACAGCTTGCAGGACATACAAAAGACCCCTCATGTGTGCCCAGATTTATGCCTGATGAAGTATATTGATTATTCAAAACGCGTCGCAAATTGTGTAACCAGCTTCCCTATCCCTTGGGGGCTTGCATACACTCCAGTGTACCTATTCTGGTCGTGATTCCCAAACACAACCTGCATCTACGGACGGCTTTAGGGGGCCTTTCTCCACACATGCGCACACAGACTGCACACTACGCCAACAGCCGCATACACGCGGAGGCAACCCTGCAGTGAATGCCATGGAGCTAGTCCCAGCGCGTGGGACAGCCACATGAGAGGATTTCAAATCGCCCCTTGCCTGACCAGCAGTGAAGCTGATGTGATGAGGATTTCGCTTGACCTGGACACGTACTAAATTTTATTTATAAGTACAGGTAATTTTCTACATTCTTTGTTGTTTAATACACAATACTTTGGTACCTTACCTTGGTGCGCTCCTGTGTTTTCTTTTTTTGGTCATATTTTATTCCTGTATGATATGACGAGGAGCTCTTAGTTTGTTTAGAACTATGAAGGTCTAATTTACACATTTTACATTTAAGGCATTTGAAAAAGCCCTTGGGTACCAAAAATGTACATGTTGATGTTGCTTTTTTAAAAGGTTTTATGCAACTGGGTGCCACATGTTTTTTAAGGGTATCAGCTTTCGTAAATAGTACCCTAGGGATTAATGGGAGATGGGATTGTAAAATTGTTTTTTTTAGTACTAAAGGCCAGTGTTTTTTAATGACTTTTTAATTTGTGAAGCTAATGGATTGTATTGAGTTATGAATGGGACATCTATTTTATTCTTCAAGTTATCGGCATATTACAATTTCTTTGTATTATATTGTAAAAGATCTTTTCAATCAATATTATTTATTTTGGAGTATGCTTGATCTAATATAGCTTTATTATAATTTTTAGATTTAAACTTATTAAGCATGAGTTCGGCCTGTTGTTCATATACACTATTGTTGGTGCAATTTCACTTCACCCTTCTTAATTCCCCTTGTGGGGTGTTGTTAAGCCAAATACTCAGATCATTACTATCTGCCTCAATATAATTGGGGCAGCTTATTGGTTTGTGATAAGTTTTAGTACAAATGTTACAATTTTTTATATAAATAAGTAGATCAAGAAACTCAATCTCACTAGTGCTAAATTTAGAAGTGACGTGTAGATTAAATGTATTGTGATTAATATACTCAAAAAATAAAGAATGTGAACTAATATCTCCCTTCCAAATAAAAAATATATCATCCACAAAACTTGTCCATAGTACTAAGTTTGCGCCAAACGCATGTGGTGACCAGATAAACTGATCCTCCCACATTCCCATAAAGAGATTTGCGTAGCTTGGTGCAAATCTAGTACCCATGGCAGTGCAAAAATAACTCCTTATTAAACCAAAAATAATTGTGTGTTAAAGTGAATTTGATTAGTGAAACCAAAAAATCAATATGTGCTGTAGTGTATAAACCCTCTTTTTCCAAAAAATATTGAATTGCTAAACACCCCTGTGTATGATCAATAACAGTGTAAAGTGAAGTGACACCAAACGTGACTAAACAATATTGATCTAACCAAACAATATCTTGTAACATCAAAAGACAGGGGTGCCCAATGCTCCGTCCAATTGACAAAACATATATGGTAAATAGTATAAAGTTTAAATACTTCAATAATAATAATAATAACTTGGTTATTTAGTTTAACCTTTTGGCCAAAGCGTTGTAAGCCTGCATACCAAACGTCAAGGTATAACCAAAAATTCAGGTCCTATACTACACTGTGAACCCTTCCTTTTACCTCTGTATGAGGGGAAAGAACCATAGTAAGTCCTGTTCTTGCAGCAGAGTGAAAGACCTCCCAAAGGTGAGGAGGGGTGAGCTCTGGGGTGAGGTGCCACCTTCCTCCATTACAACTGTTCTTTTTGACATAAATATATATTCATGATGTGGTGGATGTAGAAGTTTGAGCTAGCTGGGAATGTGTGTTAATCAATATCTTGTAACATATTTAAAATGTGAGTAGTGTCCTTTAAATGTGATTTGAGTTTCTTGACCGACATCTGCAAGAAAAAAAAAAATATGCCGAAAAGTTGGAGATAATGGAGTGGACACCTGAAATTATAGGTCTGCCTGGAGGGTTTAATGGATCTTTGTGTAATTTTGGTAAATAATAAAAAATAGGTAATGTGGATTTTTTAATCAATATGAAATCAAATTCTTCTTTAGTTATAAATGTCTTTTTTAGTCCCAAAACTATGAGATTCTCAAGCTCATACAGGATGTCTTCTGTTGGATTTTTACAAAGTCTTAAATATGTATTTGTGTCATCAAACAATCTAAGGGATTCCTTAATATAATCTGTTTTATCAAGGATTACCAATCCCCTGCCTTTATTGGCTGCTTTAATTACTATAGTGGTATCCTCGTTTAACTCTTTTATTGCTGAGTACTGTTTTTGGTTAAGATTCCTCTTAATATATTTATTTTGCTTGGCTAATTTTTCCAAGTCATCTTTGACTAATTTTTCAAAAATATCTAGACAACAACATCAAAATAAAATGCATTACAAATAAATAAAAACTAACATTTGCCAAGAAAACCCATTAATTTTTACTTTGGTAAACCATGCCCACATTGCCACAATGGCAATGAATGGGCAAACTAAAAAATAAAAACAACGATCAAATGTATTAAAATTAAATAAAAACAAACATTTTCCAATAAATCCATTGATTGTCACTGTGGTTAAGCATGTACCCAATATAGGCATGGATTACCACAATGGCAAATAATGGGCAACCTAAAAATATTAAGCAACCACAAGGTAAAATACATTACAAATAAATAAAAACAAACATTTGCCAAAATATATATTGATTGTCAATAGGCTTATCTATACCCTGAAAGGGGCACACATTTTCATGCCTATTGAGTGGCATTTGGTAGTCTCAAGAGATTCTTATGATTGATAGAATTGTAAACGTTACTTTTGTTTCCACATGCCTCTATTTGTTGAGCTAACACTTTACAATTATGTGCTAAACTTGCTCAAGTATTAATGTAATACAAAAAGAACAATTCCTGCGCTCCTACCAATTAGGCTAAGATAAAATAATAATCTCATGAAAAATGGTATTTTGTTAAACCCTTTGGCCAAAGCATTTGTAAGCCTGCATGCCACGTCAAGGCATACCCGTTAATGCAGGTACCTACACTATATATATATGTAATAGTTGTCCCATGGACTGGTGAAAAAAATGTAAAAGCCCTGAAGGGGTTAAATAAAGCATTAGCTTATGTGAGGAGTGCAATTAAAATCTGACTAAAGCCAGTATCATACTTACCTTTACTATTGTAACGAGCAGCTCACCACAAACGAAGCGCGACCGCGGTGCTGAGGTAGGGAATTGGTTAACACCAACACACAGCCACGCGGGCACGCCTAGGATGTACTGCACCGACACACTTTATTCGAGCAAATACCCGGTATGTACCTGGCAGATACCTGGAATGCGCCGCTCCTCACCTCTGACAAGCCCCGTTGCATTTGCCTTCCCAGCCTGGGTTCATGCCTGGCTGATGGGCGGCTGATCTGTTAAATGAGGATGATTAGGATTTAATAGGCTGCAATGCTTCGCGTGTCTACCAGATGGCATAAATTCATGAATTGTAATGCAGTGTATATATATATACTGTGCAGTATTGCAGCCAGCGGGAATAAAATGCTTCAATCCCTGCCTGAAAAATAACTCAATGTACTCGGGCAGAAAACAGTCACAAACCTCAATACACCCGGGTATACCCGAATTCGTGGGACTAGCCAAGCTCGAATAAAGTGTGTCGCCAGTGTAGAGTAGTCGTGCAAGCCAGATCAGGATTATAGATTGGAGAATAGTTATGAGTACTTGCCAGGTCAGGAGTGGAGAATTGCGGATCATCAGGGTGCGTAGCCAAGTTCGGTTTTGGAGAGTAGCGGATCATCAGGGTACGTAGCCAGGTTCAGGATAGGAGAGTATCGGATCATTGGAGTACTTAGCCAAGGTCACGACTGGAGACTGGAGAATGGTCATTCGTAGCCGGATCAGGAGAGGAGAGGTGCGGAGTCCAAGGGATAAGAAGGGTCAAGCAACAAGAGGTTAACAAGCAATGCAAGGACACGGAACTGGAATGCAGCGAGGCACAGCATCACACTAGACTATGCTCAGCAAAGACTGAATGCAGCAGGAAGGTATATAAAGGAGGAGCCTCCAATTGCCAGCCAGAGCGGAACCAGAAAGAAGACTCCCATAGGCTTCTGGTGCATGGAGGCATGTCCTAGGATGCAGCCAAATCAGAGATAGGGGCAGAACCGATCGCGCGCCAACCCGCGAGCATCATTGAGGTCAGGGGTTGGAGCCTGAGGTGCGCGTCACTCCCACGCTGGTCCTGGATATCCTTAGAGTGAGGGCGGGGCTTGGAACGCACATCAGGGGGGAGGCTGGACGAACGCACCGTCATGCGTCAGAGTGGGGGGTGCACAAATTCCCTGGTGTGAATATAATTCAACTTACACATATATATGTCTCTGTCAGCCTTACACATTCACCTACCATTCAATGGAGGGTGATGTCCAGACTGACACTGGGGTGTGTTAATGTAGTAACTGCATATCGATTTATTTAACTGCTAGCAATATAGCTAGATAGCTGATATACAGGGATGATTCTTAACACTAATCTGCTGAATTTAAGTTAATCACTGATACAGGCATACCTCGTTTTACGTACACCCGTTTTACGTACACTCGCAAGTACGTACATTTATTTTTAGTTGCACCATACCCTTGTGTACGTACGCATGCTTCGTGAGTACGGACACCAGGGGGTGGTGTGCATGCGCACCTCTCATCAATACTGCAACCTCCTTCATTGTGGTCCCTAATTGAGCGGGAGTGCAGGTAAGGGGTAAGGGGGAACGGGGCCAGATGGCAGGGGGAACGGGGAGATCGGGCGCGCCATCAATCAGCAGCTATAGCAGTGATTCCGCCCGCACTTCAGCTCCTGGCTCTTCTCCCTCCACTCTCCCCCTCCTCCCCCCCCTCGTCCCCCCTTCATGTGACAGCCCCTGAACAAATCAAATGCCCGGGATCCCGCGCCGCCGCCGCAAAGCAAAATATAACTTTCGCTAGTGGGGATGGGTGACGTCACCGGTCACGAGTACCGTACGCGTGGCCTAAGGAAGCACAGCATTGTAAAACACTGTACTGTACAGTACCAAAGCCACAAATCAATGTCCCAAAAATATGTCAGTAAGTCAAATAAATGCACCTCACCTTCATGCTCTTTCAGTAAAAATACTGTACAGTAGAAGATATGCCCTCTCCTTCATCCTTCCTACATATTTTTTAAATAATTTTCCATTCATCCATGTTGTATCTGTCAGCACTAGTAAGAAAAATCAGCTGACATTAAAGATTTTATTTGAATAAAGCCTAATGTATTTATTTTGGATACAAATGCATTATTTACATCAGTTATGCATGTATATGATGTTTGCAGTACAGTACATGCATTGTAAAGTGGAAAAAAGGTAGTGCTTTACTTTAAGTACATTTTCGCTTTACATACATGCTCCGGTCCCATTGCGTATGTTAAAGCGGGGTATACCTGTATAATGCCCAATAATCATTTGCTGACTTACTATAATATAAGTGCAGCAATGTGGTACTGACTTATTTAAGCATTGATGTCTGAACAATGAACATATTGATGCATAGAGACTATTATGCTTATATGCTATAGACAAAGCAGAGATTATATTACTATTTCAACTGACTATGCAATATAAAAATACAAAATATGCGTCCCCAGCGCTAGTGAATAAAGTGTTCAAGATTCCCTGAGCTGCACGCAATACCCAACACAACCTGCCAGGATCCACAGGCTGTTCATCTGAGTTGTCGGAGGGACGATTCATCGTGACACACCGGCAGCAGTGAGGTCTGACGTAACGAAGCAAGCGGTCGGCGAGCAGACACATGTTGGCGCATGGGTTTACCCATACAATGCTTATATTGCATTGACAAATTGTGAGTGTGCATTTGTCTTGTCATTTTTTATTAACATTTTGTATTTGGATTTTACACATGGATCTGGCGCTTTTTCTCTTTTTTCTCTACTAATATATATATAACAAAAAGCAGCAGCCAGCACTCCAAGCAACAAATGTAAAGTCAAGGTGCATGCTCCATAGAAATCAATATAGAAACCTTGTCTTCCCATAAGAGAAGGCACAAAAGCAGCAACACTCAGATAAGCAAAAAGACATGTATTAGCAGTGACAAAACAGCACACTATAAATCCAACATTGTTGCCAGGACCGAAACGTTGGGTTTATAGTGTGCGATTTTATCACTACTAATACGTGTCTTTTTGCTTATCTGAGTGTTGCTGCTTTTGTGCCTTCTCTTATGGGAAGACAGGGTTTATATATGTAACGGGTTTTCTGGACCGGCCTGACCCATCCAATCTCATATTGGCCCCTGTGGTCTAACCAGTCCCCATTACAGTGTGATGTCTGGTGGTGCACCTGTTGGCAACAGGACTCCTGAGTCTCCCGCACGATGTTGTATTTTGGATTTGCCAACCCAGACAGGCAGCTGAGGTAGTGTGCTGAGTCCTACCTATATCCAGTGCAGCGCCTCCACCTCATCAGGATCCCAGCGGGAGCTTGTGGATGGTCCTGGTGAGAAACTCCTCTGTGGTGCAGCCCCCTGTGTAATCACTCCACACTTACACACAAGGGTTTCTTTTATCAGCAACATCTTTATTGCACGGTGGGCCAGCTGCCCTCCACAATGGGTGTTATTAGCCTCCCATGTTCACCGCACTTCCCTTTGAAAGGTATGTCTTCCCTTAATTGGTGGATTCCCTATCTCCCCTTAGGGAGATAGTCCCTGTGCCAGGTCCCTGGTCACAGTCTTATAAGCTGTCTCCTCCCAAGCCTGCACTCAGACTTGCTCCTTGTCTCATAGCTCTTACCTAACACTCCAACAGCTTTTCTCTGTCTCCTTGTGCTGCCAGACTCACAGCTCTGCATCAGACTACTGCAACAATGTTGCAGACCTCCATGTGCCTCTTACTGAACAGAGGCAGCACAACAACAGGAACTCAACTAACTTTAGACAGTGCTGTGTCTTATATCACCTAGAAACAGGCACATCTCTGATGTCACTAACCGTGGACACACAGCATGTTGTCACTTCCTATGGGACATATGACACCTCACCAGGGTGTGAGGGCAAACCTCCATGATAACTGCTGGCATGCCCATAACTTACCAGGCCTTACTGTCAGCAGGAGAGATGACTGCAGCCATTTTACAGCATGGTTACATTCTCCCCCTTGTGAATCCCACCGACCCTGGCTGGGACCTAAATTTGAAGTACCTTTCTTCAGGAAGCACTGTAAAATGGAAAACACACATAATTAGTCACAACATTACAGTACATATCTTCATCATACTGCACCGACACACTTTATTCGAGCAAATACCCAGTATGTACCTGGCAGATACCTGGAATGCGCCGCTCCTCACCTCTGACAAGCCCCGTTGCGTTTGCATTCCCAGCCTGGGTTCATGCCTGGCTGACGGGCAGCTGATCTGTTAAATGATAATGATTAGGATTTAATAGGCTGCATTGCTTCGCGTGTCTACCAGATGGCATAAATTCATGAATTGTAATGCAGTATATATATATATACTGTGCAGTATTGCAGCCAGCGGGAATAAAATGCTTCAATCCCTGCCTGGAAAATAACCCAATGCACTCGGGCAGAAAACAGTCACAAACCTCAATACACCCGGGTATACCCAAATTCGTGGGACTAGCCGAGCTCGAATAAAGTGTGTCGCCAGTGTACATAGTAACAGATACATCCTAACTTTAGATGATAACAACCCGGATTACTCCCTGATGGAGTATCCATTACTGGTACTACCATACCATCTTACGGTGGCTTGCGCACAGCATGGTCCACTGGGCTTAAAGCAGCAATGCTGTAACCCTCTGGGTGACACTTCTCATCTAACCCGCCAAGATCCCAATCTTCTCCCCCTTATCCTTCCTCCTCATCAGTGCCATATCCCCTATCCTCACCAGTGGAACCCATCTTAAACTCAATTTCTCCCTCCATGAGGGGCTCAGGGACGTATGGGTATTCCAGGCCATGCGAGTGTTTGTACTTGGCTATAATAGCCCTCTTGGCCTGGCTGCTCCTAGTCAGCTCTGCGTTCCCTGCCCTCCCTGGCAACACCCATGACAGGGGCTCGTCTGTGTCCACGGGGTCAGATAATATCTCAGGCCTCATAGGCTCTATATTATGCTGACATATCTGAAACCATCGTTCCTGCATCTCCCTCTTCCTCTGGACCAGTGTAAATTCCCCCACCGCCCACCAATAGTCCACTACGTCCTCTTTCTGTAGTAAGAACCGGATAATTACTAGGAAACAAAGACACCCTCAGGGCAGCACTCGTTGTAGGTGATAATGAGATGATGATAAATTTAAAAATAAAAGCTTTAATTGTATTGGTGGGAGGCGGCTACAGGACTGACGTCATCACATGATGACGTTCACATGCCGGGCAGAGGGTGAGAGGCACTGCTAAGTGCCGATGCATGCTTGAAGGGATACTATGTTTACACGCAGTAGACACTTTGTACTGTGTATGATGCCATTGCCTGCTGGATTACTGAGGAGGTAGATAACTTACATCAGCGGTAATTTGCTGTGCAAAGCTCTGACGAGGGCTGAATATATCTGATAGGGGCACGGGCCGTTTACAAATACCCTACCCTGAATATTCAAGTATAATTGTTATGTATCATTGCTGCATCGTTTATATCCCTTCCTCCCCCTCGGCTCATTATATGTGGTTGCTCACTCTGCTATCTGCTATTGTATAAGCTACAGCGGCACATTTGAATTAGGGGGCCATAACTTGATACGGACTAGATCCGTGCCCCAGAGCTGAATATTACATTTTGTAAGCTCTTGTGCACCTAGCTATCGGCAGCCCAAATCACAACTGAGATTTGTGTGTAGTGTCACAACATTTACTGCTGTCTGTGTATTGTGAGGTCTTAATAAGCGTTATACAGTGGCACATCTGAACTAGGGGGCTATAACTGGATACGGACTAGATCCGTGCCCCAGAGATAAATACCACATTTTGTGAGCTCTTGTGTGCACTGTTCATTAACACTTGTATCACCATTTTACCCACTTAGAGTTAGGCTATCTCAACCCTTAAGTGGGGATCTTTCACGACCAGAGCTATTTCTACAATTTAGCCCACTGTAGCTGTATTATCACTAGTGAGCTCTCACTCTATTGCTTTATATTTTGCATAGCCTTTTGGCATATATCTGTGCATGACCAGTCCACCGTTACCTGTATCTATGTTACAGGCTTTTTAACCTTGTTATTGCTGAACCAGGGGGTTGACTATTCAGTCATTGATTGCTTATCACTGCTAATTAGCAGATAGGTAGGATCTCTACCTTTCCCCCTAGATTTCAGTTAAAGTATTGTATATTTTTTGTCTGTTATGTGTGTTGTTTTACCACTGTCAGTTGTTTATTTATTTCAACGATTTTGACACTTATTTTAACCAATACAATTAAAGCTTTTATTTTTAAATTTATCATCATATCATTATCACTTACAACGAGTGCTCCCCTGAGGGTGTCTTTGGTTCCTAGTAATTATCCTGTTCTTTCCCCTTATTGCACCGTTGTTTATTTCATTTCATCATAGGCTGATGCGAGGGTCCCCTATCCCTTTCCCCAATTATTGTAGTAAGAACCGTGTGCAGTCCATCCACCCCACGTATCCCTCAAATAAGGGAGCCCACCATCGGGTCTCCTTACGTTCCTCAGACCCCCACTCTAGCGAGTCCCCCTCCTCCGTATCCCCCCAAGAAGATACCCCAGAGGTCCTTGATGAAAGAGGCCTAGACCACCTCTCTTGTTTGGAGCTATCCTGAGACTTAACTACGGCCACACTAGGTACCCATCGGGACTCGGATACTTTTCCCGACTGCCCTCCACCCCTCGACCCACCATCAGAGGCATAGCTGTTCAGTCTCTCCCCAGTCCGTTCCTCACCGATTCCCTGGGACCCTTCCGACACTCCCAAACTGGATGTGGACCCACAGGAAAAGGTGACAGGGACAGGGGCTTTAGCTAGGGCATGGGGTTGGGCATAGGGACAGGAAATGGGCATCCGCGGGGTTCCGACCCGTTCTCTGCCTTCGGATAGTCCCGTATCATTGTGCGGACATGCCGCTGGTTGGGCCTCACCCGTCTCAGCTCTCCTCGCAGCCTGCCAGCTCTTTGTTGACACAGGTGATCGGGAAGCACTGCCCGATCGGCGAGGCGTTGTGGTTCTCTCTCTGGTCGTTCCGCTACCTCCACCGGAAGTGACGTCATCACCGGAACCGGATACTCCGCCATCTTGCGATGGATCTCCATGCGGGATCTCTTCCTCCACAACGACATCCGCCACCGGAAGTGATGGTTCTGCTCTCCGCTCCGCTCCGCTCAGGCCTGGGCTAGGCCTTCCTCCGCCGTTGCCACCACCGGCCCCTGGGGAGGGTAAGGATGTATCTCACCGCTCCGTCGGCTCGGGATGGAATCTTCTCCTCCTTCTGCGCTGTAAGTCACCACGGCCGTGGGACTCCGCCGCTCCGGTTGTCTCCGCACAGGCGATCTCGGCACCTTGAGACTCCGCTCCGCTGCGACACAGGTAAGTGCTGATTCTTTTGCAGCACCGCTGTAGTGGTCCGCCGGTAGGCGCATCACCACTGATGTCGGGCTTGCCTGCTCCTCGTCCAATGAAGCAGACTCCGACGCTAGTAGTGGCACTCCCGCAGGGGACCGACAGGGAGGTTCCGGGTTCTCACCGCGGTTGTAGACCCCTTTCTCTCTAGGCTCCGTTGCGATCACTAGGAGCGATCCCCATTCTCCGGGATCAACTGGTTCGGTGCAGGCCGCACGCGGGGTTTCAGCCGTCAGCATGGCTGTGTCCGCTCCCGCCTTGATATCAGATATCAGACAATTTACCACAAATATTGACATATTTTATAGGTTTTAAGATTATTATTTTATGAAATCATTGAGTACAATCTGCTCCCCTGCATGAAGTATTATGGAAAGTTTTGATATTCTCTTCTCAGATGTAACTTTTAAACTAGTTGAAACATACAGTGTGGAATGAATTGCAGATATAGCAGCTGTCTGTTGAAATGTTTCTGAGATTCCAAACTTTGGTTTAATAATATACTGTTTTATACAGATGGAGTGCACAATTTGCAGTAAAACAGTTTGTGTTGTAATTTTTATAAAGTAAAACCACTCCTATAAACCGGAGCAACTATAGTTTGAATTGAAAAGCTAATTCCAAACAAAGAGGTACAGTCTAGGTAAACATACTGTAAATGTTATAACCATTTAAATTTCAGGAGGTAAAGGAAACAACATTTCCAATGCATGCTTCTGTTATGTTGATCAAAGTTGTTCTAGAATGATCTGGGTTTGCACCAGGTGGAGAGGGGGCAGCCAGGACAAATGTCCCCTCGCCCTGCAATTGCAGCCTTCCCATTCAAGAACTATCATGGGAACTTTGGCAACTGCTGCATTTAGGATACGAGTAAGCTTCTTTGAAGAATAGGTACATTTAAAAAAAAATATATGTTAAAATTTTATTTTATAGCAACTTGGAGGGAAGCTACAAAGATGACAGAAATCCATGAGGCAACAGGAAAGGAAAACGAAGGTAACAGTTCAGAAATTAACCCACAAATACAAAGATATTACTATGACATAATTGCTAATGCAGTTGCAAGAGAATTTATGCTAAGCCTAGAATATAACACAGAAAATTAAAAAAATCAATAGATTAACTAGAATGTGAACTCACAGCTCATAGATGCAAGGTGGAGAAAGCTGAGGCAAGAATAAATACAGTTGAGGACCACCTTTTAAATATATATTCAGGAATCTATGAACGATTTGCAAAAGAAAAAGAAAGTTTTGGTAGAGAAACTAGATAAACAGTTTAGATTAAACAATATCGGAATTGTAGAGGTTCCAGAAACTTTAAAGAAAAATCAATTGCTTGAATTCTGTGATTAATGGCTAGCAAAAATGTTGTCCTATCCTCTGATGACTATCCAATGATAATTCAGATAATCCATAGAGTGGAATCGGTGAGACAAGACCAAAATAACATGCAAAGACACATACTGTAATAGCAAAGATATTTGTGAGGATTCGCCATCCTGGCGGTCGCAGACTGTCTCCTCACCTCAATAATCCTCCCGCAACAGACACCCAGGATGCGCTATCTCGTGGTCCTGCTACGCATGCATGCACGAATCTTGCACAGTGTAACTCACTGCCCGCGGGTTCTGACTCTGGCGCACGACAGGTGCGCTCGTCCAGCCTCCCTGCTGACGTGCTTTCCAAGCTCCGCCCCGCTCTGATTATGGACAGGATCGGTGTGGGAGTGACGCGTTTTCTAGGCTCCGCCCCCTGACCTCTATGACGCGCGCGATCGGCCTCGTCTCCATCCCTGATCAGGCTGCATCATAGGGCCAATCTGTGTGCACCAGCAGCCTATTGGATTCTACTTCCTGGTTCGCCCTGGCTTGCTATTGGTAGGTCTTCCTTCCTGCTGAATACTCTCATTGATGAGCATAGTCTAGTGTGACGCCGTGCCTTGCTGCATTCCTGTTCTGTGACCTTGCCTTGCCGTGCCTGTTAACCTCTTGTTGCCTGACCATGCTTCTGCCCTTGGACTCCGCACCTCTCCTCTCCTGATCCAGCAACGAATGACCATTCTCCTGTCTCCAGTCCTGACCTTGGATAAGTACTCCAACGATCCGATACTTTCCTATCCTGAACCTGGCTACGTACCCCGACGATCCGCTACTCTCCAATCCCGAACTTGGCTATGCACCTGACGATCCACAACTCTCCACTCCTGACCTGGCAAGTACTTACAACTATTCTCACATCTATAATCCTGACCTGGCTTGCACGACCAATCTACATCCTAGGCGTGCCCGCGTGGCTACGGTTGGTGTTAATAAATTCCCTACCTCAGCACAGTGGTCGCGCTTCATTTGTGGTGAGCTACGCGTTACAATATTAAACTTCAACAACAAACTAAAACTACTAAGAGCATTCAAGGAGTTTGACCAGCTACTTTTTGAAGGAAGAGAAGAAGATAGTTGGGCTAGTTGGATAGTTGGTGAAACATTAATTTTCTGTAACTTACCAGCAACTTAATTTTTTTAGACAGACACAGACATTAAACCATCCCATGAGCTTGCATAAAACTGTGTGGCAAAAACTATAATGGGAGAGGTTACAGAGGAATGCAGGGGACAGCGGGACTAAGCTTGAGCCACTAAGGCAATGAAGGGGTTTAACTTCAATAGCCTGTTTATTTGGGGAAGAGGGGGTGGATGAAGGGGTAGTAGCCCCAGGGTGGGTGTTTAGGTCTGCTGGAAAGGTTGTGGGAGGATTTAACCCTTTCATTACCATAGTGGTGGAACCACTATGGTAATGAAGGGGTTAACCTGCCCCACAACACCCGCCACCCCCCCACTAGGACTAAACACCCAACTTTGGGGCAACTACCCCCTTCTCCCAATCCCTCTACCCCCAATAAACATTTTAAAAAACAACACTAATACCCATCTCCTCTACCCCCAACACCCCCCCCCCCCCCAACACATACACTACAGTAATGGGCAAAATTACTATTATCCAGATGAATAATAGTGCATTTGCCTATTCTAAATAAAACAATATACATCCAGCATAAATAAAGTAAATAAGACTTGCACTTACCCCTGCCAGGATGAAGGGTTTCCTCATCATCATCCTTCACATCCATGTCCTCCGTTGGCAGAAACACAAGAAGAAAAAATACAATCTAATGGCCCCTAATCCTTAACCACCTTAGCGGTTAATAACTGTTATAGTAATTAAGGGGTTAAGCCACCCTCCCACTCTACCAACCCAGAAGGCCTAAGTACCCACCCGACACAAGTATTCCTACCATCTACCCATTTATTGGCACAGTGGTACATCATACCCATATAATATGGACATGATAAGCCCATATTGTAACAAATCTAATCAACATGTCCAAAAATACACACCAATTAACTCCAAACAATAAACAGAAATAGAAAAAATAAATATTAATTCAAAACAAGCATTTTCCAAAAAATGCATTGTCTGTAACTGTATTTATCTGTTCCCTAAAGAGGCACAGATAAATACATTAGCAGTCAATGGGCAATCAAAAACATAAAAAGAAAAAATACAATACAAAAAAAATCTGAAAAAATAACATTACATACTGAACATTCAATATTTGTCTTACCTTTAGATGTCTTCAACTCCGAATCCCGGCATATCAGGAAGCTCTCAACCAAAGACGTAATCCTTCACCATCCTCTGCAAAGATCAGCATCAAGTAAAAAAATCTTCTCTCTTCCATCTTCTGTCATCTTCTTCGTGCATCTTTTTCTTCTTTACTTCATCTTCTTTATTTGTAATCCAATGTACCCCATGTTAAATCCAAAACAGATGTTGACTCGTTGGCATCTTCAGCTAAAATGAGACAGACTTATATAAGGCCTGTGTCATCACATTTGAGGTTCAGAGGGTTCAGGTCCAATCCGATTGGGCTCTATACCATGTTACAGTCTTTAAAAAAATTAAAGGATGTGACGTCATCACTAAGGGAGGTACATCACATCATTAAATACCTATGGCTGACATCACATGGTACTACAGACAATGGAATTGAAGACAATCCCATTGGTTACTGTACCATGTGATATGTTCCATTTGTTTAAAAGGATGTGACATCATCCCTTAAAGTGTTGTCATAGCCTTTAAAAAATTAGACATGTCACATGGTACAGTAGCCACTGGGATTGTCTTAAATCCCATTGGTTGTAGTTCTATGTGATGTCAGCCATGTGGATTAAAGATGTGATGCACCACCCTTGGAAATGACTTCACATCCTTATTTTTAATTTTTTTTAAGTCTGTCAAATGGTACAGAGCCCAATCAGATTGGTCCTGATTGGACCCTAAAATGTGATGTCACATGCCTTATATAAGGACTGTTCCATCTCATTTGAGCTGAAGATGCCGACGAGTCAACATCCATTTTGGATTTAACATAGGGTACATTGGTTTACAAGTAAAGAAGATTTGAGAAAAGGAACAAATTATGCAAGAAGAAGATGGAAATAGATGAAAGAAAATGGAAGAAAGATGACTTTTTTACCTGATGCTGATTTTCGTGGAGAATGGCGGCGGATTGTGATGGATGACGTCAAGAGCTTCCGGATATGCCAGGATTCAGAGGGCGAAGACATCTAAAGCTAAGACAAATATTGAATGTACAGAACTGTATGTACAGGCATACCCCGCATTAACGTACACAATGGGACCGGAGCATGTATGTAAAGCGAAAATGTACTTAAAGTAAAGCACTACCTTTTTTCTACTTATCGATGGATGTACTGTACTGCAATCGTCATATAAGTGCATAACTGATGTAAATAACGCATTTGTAACAGGTTCTATAGTCTCCCCGCTTGCGCACAGCTTCGGTACAGGTAGGGAGCCGGTTTTGCTGTTCATGACGTGCTGACAGGCGCATGCGTGAGCTGCCGTTTGCCTATTGGGCGATATGTACTTACTCGCGAGTGTACTTAAAGTGAGTGTCCTTAAAGCGGGGTATGCCTGTAATGTTATTTTTTCAGGTTTTTTTCTTTTAATGTAGTTGATTGCCTATTGACTGCAAGTTTACTTATCTGTGCCCCTTTATGGTACAGATAAATACAGGGACAGACCATTCATTGTTGGTAAATGCTTGTTTTTAATTAATAGTTATTTTTTCGATTTCTGTTTATTGTTTGAAGTTAATTGTTGTGTGTTTTTGGGCATGTTGATTTTTGTTTATGTTGATCATTGACTTATCATGCCCAAATTATATGGGTATGATGTACCAATGTGCCAATCAATAGGTAGAGGGTGGGGGTACTTGTGCCGGGATGTGTGGTTAGGCCTCCCATGTGGTAGCAGGGGAGGGTGGGTTAACCCCTTAATTACTGTCATGGTTATTAACCGCTATGGTAATAAAAGGGTTAGAGGCCATTAGATTGTATTTTTTATTATTGTGTTAATGCCAACAGAGGACATGGACGTGGAACATGGTGATAAGGACTCCCTTCACCCTGGCAGGGTTAAGTAGAAGTTTTGTTTACTTTATGCTGCTGTATCTTTTATTTGAAATTGTAAAATGCACTATTATCCATATCTGGATAATAGTAATTTTGCCCATTATTGTATTATATGTGTTGGGGGGGGGGGTGAGGAGGGGGGTAGTAGGGTTGTTGTGTTTATTTATGTTTACTTGGGGTAGCGGGTATAGGTGCAGGTGGTATTTGGCCTGCAGTGGGTGTTTATACCTACCGGGTGGGTAGTGTTAACCCCTTCATTACCTTAGTGGTATTAACCGCTAAGGTAATGAAAGAGTTATCTCCTCCTTCAGCACCCCCTCAAAGCCTAAACACCCATCATGGGTCAAATACCACCTTCACCAATCCCTGCTACCCACAATAAACATGGCACTGGTAGTCAACCCCTTCATTGTCTTAGTGGTTTGCCACTAAGGTAATGAAGCTGCCTGTAAAATTATTTTTATTGCATCGAATTGATGTCGGGTGTCTCCGGTGCTGATATTAATGTGTATCAGGTCCGGAGACTCCCGGATTCAATCCTTTGCAGGAAAAATGCATTTTTTTATTCAAAGTCCTTCTTGCAGATCCCATCTCGCCATCCTTGGGCTGGCGAGATGAATGTTTGATAAACCTGAAAATGCAGAGCTCCGATAATCTAATCCGATTTCCAGATGTTTTGCTACTCACACTGCTCCAGGAGTGAGAAATTACCCAAAAAAGTTCTTCCCTGTGTGATCTTACCAACTTATCAAGGCTTTCAGAAAAGCTACCTTGCACAATTTTGCAATATCTACACAAAAGCCTTGATAACTTGGTTATCGGAGCTACTAGAATGAGGCCCTTTATGTTTTTTAATAGGTTTAAATGAGTAGGTTTGCAGAGCTGAACCACATTGATTTCAGCTCTGGGCACCCCTGCTTCCTGAGATACTTACCTTAGTACGGGTGCTGATATCTCATTGCTGTTTAATTGTCCCACATCACATGGGCCAATAGGTAGCCACAAGGTATGATGTCACGGCTTCATATTGGCTCACAAGATGCAGGACATTTAAGCCACCATTATGTTAGCCCAAACAAGCACTGTCGGAGCTGCTCCCGACAAACCCTTCTGAGGAAAGTATCTTAGGAACCAGTTGTCCCGGGAGATGAAATCTATGGGGGTTCTGCTCTGGAGACCCCTTTTTCAAACCTATTTAAACAATAAAGTTCTCCAGGAGTGTAGCTTTATAGAACCTAAGGGAGTAGAGAAAGAAGCTGATGAATATACTGCTCCGACAAAGTTTATTCGAGCAAAAGCCGCACGGCAGGATGCGTGGCGGCAGCGTGGAGAAGCGTTGAGAAGCGGCTCGTTCGCGTGACGTCGGTGACGTCACAGTCACGTGCGCGCCCGGCTTCCCCGGCTTCCCCGGCTTCCCCAACTCCCCTGAAGGTTTGAAGTGAGGTAAGCGGGGAGCGGGGAAGCAGAGGGGCACAGCAGGAGCAGCTAGGGGGTCGGGAAGGTGTATAAATTGCGCGCGGATTGGAGGGGGGGGGGAACGGAGGGGACGCGGCTGGATGCGGCTGGCGCGCTGACTATTCTCAGCACCAGCCGGAGTAAGTCCTGGTCAACCGGCGGCTTTTGCTAGAATAAACTTTGTCGCCACTGTACGTAAAGCTGCAGTTCAGTCTTTTTTTTTTTTTTTTTAAATTTATTTTTTTACTTCAATAGTTTCATGTGTGCAATCTCTAATTACCTAAAGAACTGTATAGCTGCCAGTCAATTCGTTCTCCATGTATTGATAGGCGAAATTTGGTGACATAATTAGAGCTGTCATATGTTTTTATTTGCTTCTGTCAGTCAGTGGAAGTTCATGAATATTCATGAGCACTCCTGCACTGACATGTGCTAGAGGGAGGGCAGGGCTGACAAAGGGGTGTGCCAGAGCTTGTGACAGGACATGAAGGGGCAGTGCCTTAGCAAATGGCTGTTAAAATAGAATACAAGAAAATTGGTCTTTCAAAGTTGTTGTTTTTTAAAACAGAAAATGCTAAAAGTATTTTTTCTTACTACAGAACTGATTTATTAAAAAAAACACACATTCAGGATATTGACTGAACTGCAGCTTTAACACAATCTCTTCTTATTTCTCTTTTTCCTTCTTTTTGTTTCGCTAAATGTATATGTGATTATGTACTGTACAGGCCCGGCACAGTTTATTCTAACATTTGCCCGTTTTGTGCCCCTTATGAACGGGGCTTATTCCGGCTGTCGCCAAAACGGAGCCGCGAGCGAGCCGCATCTTGCCGCATCTTCCCCTTCCCTCGCGTTTAATTAAAATGCTCCCCTCCCCTTCCCCGAACCCTTCCCCGAACCCTGGCTGCTCCCCCTGGCTTGCGCAAAGCTGCGCGCAGCATCCCCCTTACCCCTGCTGCCTCTGCAGCCTTCGGGGATGCCGGGGAACCCTGGGCCGTGTGACCAACGCCAGAGTGACGCGCTGCACGCGCCAGGGAAATCCCCAAATGAGCCGCCGGCTTGCCGTCGGCTCCCCCACACCGCGGCTAAGGCCGTGTTCGAAGAAACAGTGTCGCCACTGTATATGTGACTAATAGAGATAACACTATAAAAAATATTTTAGTAACAAAAGTGGAAAAGAAAAGATTATCACACTATATACTTCTATATACAATATGCAGATGCACTGTAAGTGGGACATATAGAGATAACACTATACCTAAGGCTTTGTGTCCCCCATTCAGAAGGGTAAGACTATTGACATGTATATACTGCATGATGATGTTAAATATGTGAAACCAATAGAGATTACACAATACTTTAAGCCTTAGTTCCACCCTGAATGTATACCATCCCACCAGCCCACATGTCCATCATTACATCACCCTTAGGGCCTCATGCAGTAAGCGTCGATTATGTGAAATCGGCAATCTTACCGATTAGTCATGTTATTGGCGTTTTTTCCTCTCCGTATGCAGTAAGTGCCGAATACATTCAAAATCAACCCGAAAACAAATCCGCCCACTCTCACGATGATTAGCCGATCACACACAGGTGTATCAGCGTGCGTGGCGGGGTGCTGTTAGGTTGCCCAATCACAAATCTTGCTGAATCAGGCGAAACAAGCATGTTTTGGATTGCGCGCCATATTTAAAGGCAACGTGTACTGCTATTCATTCTCTGTGTTGTTGGGAGTGAGAGAGAGAGAGACGCACAGAGCTGGCTGTTTGAACATTTGCATATTGACTGAGAGACTTGTTGTGTATTGGGTGAGCTTTGTCCATTGTTGTTTTGTTTACATCTTTGTCTTGTTTTATATGTGGAAGTGTTTCGTGTGATTGGCTGTACATTTCTTGTCTGTTTTTTGTGAGTGCTGGAAGTATGCCCGCAAAGCGTGGGAAGAGTGATGCTGGTGGGAGTGGGAGTGCTACTCGTGCGAGTACGCGTCGGAGTGAACGTACTGTTCAGGGGAGTGATGTTGCTGAGAGTGAGAGTGGTGTTGCAGGGAGTGGGAGTGCTGGTGCTGCGAGTGCTGTTGCTGGGAGTGGGAGTGCTGTTGCTGGGAGTGGGAGTGCTGTTGCTGGGAGTGGGAGTGCTGTTGCTGGGAGTGGGAGTGCTGGTGCTGGGAGTGCTGGTGCTGGGAGTGCTGGTGCTAGGAGTGTGAGTGCTGGTGCTAGGAGTGGGAGTGCTGGTGCTAAGAGTGGGAGTGCTGGTGCTAGGAGTGGGAGTGCTGGTGCTGGGAGTGCTGCTGGTGGCACAGTTGCTGATGGGGTGGATGGTGGTGGCGTGCTTGCTGGTGGGCAGCTTTTGGAGGCTCTTCCATTGGAAGAAGGAGAGTCCAGTCAGCACCAGCCAAGCTCTGACCCTAAACCTGCTCGGAAGAAACGTGTGGAGAAGCCACGTAATCCTCGCTTCAATGACCAGGAAAATACAGCTCTTGTCACTGGCATTCTGGAGCACTATGACAGTATCTATGGACATTTACTAGGTAAGTGTACCTTTACATTTATTATTCAAATACATGTGATCCTAGGTCATCTGAGTTTTGTTCATATGCAAATATGGCTTCACAATATCTTTCTATGTTAATTAGTCTGGAAACACAGCTTTTTATCATGCCTTACAAGGACAACTAAACACAGGCGGTCAATTTGCCATAACTGCATACAATATGAATGCAACCTTGCTTACATGTATAGGTTTAGTAGTGAATGCTCATGTGCTTCACATATTACACATAAAACAGCATGTTTGCTATCTCTTGGAACAGCTAGCAGTGTAGGAAACTGGTGCTTATATTATTATTAATTTACCTCATATATTTTATATGTTTTTCAAGGGCGGACAAGTTCAGCAAGCAGAAAAGAAATGTGGGACACAATAGTCATTGGTGTCAATGCGTGTGGGAATCATGTGAGGGACAAGCGGAATTGTCACAAGAGATTTGATGATATTAGGTCCAAATTGAAAAAGAAAATACAACACCAACGCGTGCATGCTACTGGCACTGGAGGTGGGCCCACACCACAACGTCTCATATTAAGTCCATTGGAGGAGCTGCTTCGGGCAAAATTACTTTCCCGTCGTCGTGGAAGGCTTACCTGGTGACCGTGATAAAGGAATTTACCCCTCACAATTTCCACCAGGTGAGAAATATTACTGTACTAGGCGTGTCGTTGCTTACAGTTATTTTGCATAGTTACACTGCTTTTTATACTGTCTTCACAATATAAGCATACCTGCATCTATATATGTATATGTCTGATTCTGTATATATATATATCTCAAAATAGACATATATGTTGTAGTCCTACTAAAAGCAGTAACTAATATAGCACGTGCCATTGCGTGCTCATTTACATGTGAATTCCCAAAATGCATTGCTGCAGTGGAAGCAATTGATGGTGGGCGAAGATGGGGAACAACAGGGTAGTACACATGTGTAACACATGTTATTGAGAAATTATTACTAGCTACAGGTACAGAACATAAATATGTAGAATATTATTGTGTATTTTATTTATTTTACTCCGACAAACATGACATTACTGCCTATTTTAAGCATGCATCAAATATATTGCATGCAACGGCCTACAAACATCACTTGCACTAACACATCTATAGTTGTTTATGAAAAGGTCCATTTTTGCTTTAAGTCATATACAGACAGCATAATGAGGCACACGTATCATATTTTATGTCATTGTTTTCATAACTTAAAAACTGCACACGACTATTTAGCTCATCTACCATTGTGTTAAAGCAGCTGCAATTAATATCTCATCACAGCATACACTTCAACAGAGGGGGTGGGGTTCAGCACACACACTAATTACAGCCTCATTTTAGGGTCAACTTAGTTCACACCATTTTCACCTGTTTCAAGTAATTGAAAGGTCTGGCTGATTAGGCTTTTTGGGGAAGGGAATACCGTTCTTACAACCTCACTAGCACAACTGAAGTTAATCACACTCATTTGAAAGCTTCACTTTAGCTACTAAATGCCCCAACAACTCATTACTTATCAAACCGTACGTCACACATTAGTTCACTCATATCTATAGTTGAACTACTACTATCAACGACACATTATCACACACTGCATGTGTTGTCTTGTTTAGTCACAGCCACATTCATGTGTGCCACATCTTATATTAATGTACCACACATATCCTCTACCAAAAACAACACTTTTTGCAATATGACCACCTTAATGATAACCATTGTGAATGGTCATCTCATGATAGTTATGTACATTATGATACTGATATCACTACACAACATATGATTTTTATGTACAAATTTAATGTATTTTTCCTCACGCATTACTGCAGAACCATAGTATGTTGTATGTTAGGGAACTCAAAACTTCTAAGTACACAGGCATGTACATTGTTATTACAACTATTTATGTTCACTTTCACACACACATTTTGGGTTAAGGAAATGATGCTGTTAGGTACTCATAAATACAGAACATACAATAACTGTTTGTTCAATATTTACACATGTAAATGTAAAACTTATGTTATTGTTATATATAGTTGCCCCTGAAGGACATGTGTCACCTGAGACTGAACAAGTGTCTTCACCTGGGTCAGCCAGCTCAACACACCTAGAAGGTGAGTGTATCAGTTGGTGGCCATATAATATGTGCTCTTCTATATGTTATGTTGTCATGTTCATTATTTGTTTTGCACATCTTCTTTAAATAGGATTACTTAGTGTCAGTGAAAATGAAGTGTAAGGCAACTTGTATTGTGTTAGTGATGTTAACTATCATGTAGGAGTTGTGAGTTTACAGCAAGTTTTCATTCACTCATATTTCATACTGAGTCCAAACATTATTCTTAAGTCAAGGTAGTTTTTAATGTGAGGTTATAAAACTTATGGAAACATGTTAGTTGTTACTTATGACACAGTAGAATTACATAGTAACACAGCAGAGATTAACATTACATTTAATATTGTGTACATTTATTTGTAGAACATGATGAAGAGGATTATTATGATGATGATGATGATGATGACGCCACCGCCATAGACACACAAATAGAAGCAAGTGACCATGAAGACGTTCCAATTGAAACTGTTTTACCGCCAAATCGTCCAGCAAATACGACATACGATGCAATTGTAGCTTCTGAGGGAAAAATTGTGGAAGCAGAAAATCGTCGCCATTCTGACTTCATGACAGTGCTGGAAAGGATGATTGCACTGCAGGAAGAAACAGTTTCACAATTGGCACATCTCCACAGAGTCTTCATTGAAGTGCCGAAACAGTTGCAAAAAATCAACACCTCATTCAAAGCATTAGTTGTTCAGCAAACACAAGCTAATTACTGGAGAATGACTAATGTACCACAATTCAACACCTCCCAGCCAGGATCTGTTCATGCAGGTCAGTTTTCACCACATTCATCTGATATTCATTCACCAGGCCCAAATGTTACCGGTCAAGTAGCAGACATTGCTGTGCAGGTTCCTGATGACATCCTACCGCTGCCATCTGTACAAATTCAGCAGCAGACACCTACAAAGGAGCCCACAAAAACAAAACACAAGCAGTTACTACTGACCAGTTTTTGGTCAAAAACAACAAAAGACACACATGAAACAGACCAACCATCACTTGTGCAGTGTCTACCAACTAGCTCACATGTGTCAGTGGGCACAAGCCCTGTCCGTGAACAGTCACTACCCAAAAGCCCTGTAGGTGAGTCACTGGCCAAAAGCCCTGTAGGTGAATCGCTGCCCAAAAGCCCTGTAGGTGAATCACTGCCCAAAAGCCCTGTAGGTGAATCACTGCCCAAAAGCCCTGTAGGTGAGTCACTGGCCACAAGCCCTGTAGGTGAGTCACTGGCCACAAGCCCCGTAGGTGAACAGTCACTGCCCAAAAGCCCTGTAGGTGAGTCACTGGCCACAAGCCCTGCCCGTGAAGTGCCAGAGGCCACTCAAAGTGGCTCTGTTGTGCCTAAAGTTGGTGGCAAAAGAAAAAGGAAAATTCAAGAGACAACAAGCAGGCCTGTTACTTGCTCGCAAAAGGAACAAAAAAAATAAATGTTATAATTCAGAAAATATGTCTTTGGCCTTGTTTTGTTGACTTCAGATTATCTAATTACTATTGTATGTATGCTGAAGACTGTGTTGTTTCCAAACTTTCAAGTATGTTCTTGTACACGTGAAGTTTTGGAAATGTTTACACTCCTAATTAATGAATAGTGTTATAAATATTTATGTTTTTATCGTCTGTTCAGTAATGGTCCACCAGGAGCCAGTTGCTAAGTTTAGAGAAGCTGCCATTGACTTTGCAGCAAAACATTGCATTTGGGTGTGTTAATTGATGTAATCATTGCATGTGCATATTATTTTCATGCAATTATAAAAGCACCTATTTAACTGCAAACATCTTTCTTGTACGTGTACAGCAGGATTTTGTGTTAAATATTACTTACCTTTGCTGCCCATTGTAATGTTGTCCTTTAATCATTTATGTGTTCTTGTTTCAAGAACATCTCTGAATTTATACTAATATATATGTAGTATGTATTGATATATGCACACACACACACACACAGACACACACTGTGTGTCTGTGTGTGTGTGTGTGTGTGTATATATAGTGCTATCTAAACTGGTATAGATGTATTTACAAAAAACATACACTTCATGCTTCCTTGTGAAAACACAGTATTTTAATAATACAGGCCTAATGTTTGACAACTATACTAAGTGTGAGCCTCTAACATTATTGGGCGCAAACAAATGTTTATTACTTAATTCACTCATGTTTATCACCATTTAAATAGGTTTCATACAAGGCCTACTTACTGCCATCAATATGTTGTGTGTACTCCAGCAATATTTAAAAAAAAAAAAAAAAAAATTACTTTTTTATATATATATATATAATATATATATAAAAAAAAAATTATTATTTTTTTATATATTATATATATATACATATACACATACACATACACATACACATACACATACACACAATATACATATACTGCACCGACACACTTTATTCGAGCAAATACCCGGTATGTACCTGGCAGATACCTGGAATGCGCCGCTCCTCACCTCTGACAAGCCCAGTTGCATTTGCCTTCCCAGCCTGGGTTCATGCCTGGCTGATGGGCGGCTGATCTGTTAAATGATAATGATTAGGATTTAATAGGCTGCAATGCTTCGTGTGTCTACCAGATGGCATACATTCATGAATTGTAATGCAGTATATATATATGTACTGTGCAGTATTGCAGCCAGCGGGAATAAAATGCTTCAATCCCTGCCGGAAAATAACTCAATGCACTCGGGCAGAAAACAGTCACAAACCTCAATACACCCGGGTATACCTGAATTCGTGGGACTAGCCGAGCTCGAATAAAGTGTGTCGCCAGTGTAGTACAATATACACTTTATATATATATATATTTATGAGATAGATATATTTATATATATATAGATACACACGTATTTAAACTCATGCAGACAGGGACTTAACCAGACTTTCAAATACACACAGAAATGTATGTGGGAAAAAAACATTTCATTTTGCAGGTGTGTGTATTTACTGATATGGCTGTCTAAGCACTATTTTCACACAGTGCTCTTTGTTATTTTGCAAGAAAACTCAATGTTACTGAATGAAAAGTGTACTAATGTTTTCAAAAACGAGATAAAAAAAGGATACATGTTTGTCCCACATGCGGCTATCACAAACCACAAATGTTCAAGCAATTATAACTAGAAATCCAATTGGCGTTTGAAATAAGGAGTTACAGTTTATACTTTTGTTGACCTTGAAAAGGAAACACAGCAATTTGTTAGCCACTGAGCAGTTTCATTTTGATGAGCAAAGAACAGATACCTGCACACATCTTTTGTGCTACTCTGCAATGGCTGATGAATTGGTGACAATTATGAATCCGAATTTAGGTTATAAATACATGATATCAGAAGCTATTTTATCAACTTGCGGATATCAAGCAAGCACACGCCAAATCTATGATTTGATTCGAGCAAAATATCCTTATTACCAAAACCGTCGGCATGCGCGCAATTTTAATTCATCAATCAGATTCACTTTATCAACAAATGACTTTTTTGAACGTGTGCAGGATAAGCTAGAACACAACTATGGTTTCTGGAAGATTGCCAAAGAAAAACATTTCACCGTGAAAGAAGGCACATATATTGTGGTTAAAGGCATATTTATTCCTAATGCCAATAGCAATGGATCCGCTACTACTGTTCCGTGTGAATCGATAGCTGCTGCAATATCTGCACCCTCCATTCCTGAAACCCACATTCTACAAGAACATAACTACTATGATTCTGTACCAAGCCTTTCAGCTGAAAATGCATTGGAATGGGTACCCGAAGAAATGAACATACCTCCCGACCAATTGTTTGAAGAAAGCAGTGGCGATTCCTATGAGCGCTTCATGGAGGAGATGTGTGTCATACTGGATTCAGCGTTTGGGTCAAGCGTGGATGAAAATGCCTTGCATTTCTGGAGCGACCAGTTGCAGGCAGACGAAGAGTTAATTCTAGAAGAATGGTAAATATAACAATCGTTATGCGTTGACTCTGCGTTTACATTTTTTTTTTTTTTTTCTAACCACCATTTTCCCTTTCAATGCGTGGATACAGCGTAACATAGCAGACTGCATAACATGTAGCGATCACAAACAAATTGTTTCCAAATACAATATAGTAGAACCTGAAAGACTAGTACACATTGCTGACGGAATAAATATACGTACTTTCCTATCACTTTAAACATATTAGCAACATTTTACCATAACTCTAACACATACCTGTTTTGTTATCATGCTACATCTACAACATTTAAAAGCGGGTCCACCACGTATGACGTGGGACCCTTGTCATGGCCCAAGGCGTCCTTAAAAAGGATTACGGATGTAAGTCCCGCCCCCAAGCGACGTGCGCGCCTCAAAGCCTATTGGCTGTCATGTTTTGTTATAGTAACGGTAACTGCAGTGTGTCATACAGTGGGGGCGTACACTGGGCGTTAGCCGAATGTTAATTGAGTGGGAGGAGTGTTAGCGTGCGTTTCACGCTGGTTTAACATGACGTCACACGTATTGCATTTGCGCATTGTGTTATCGGCCGTCCTTTCTGTCCAAACACGTCTGTTTAAAAAGAATACAGATGTACTCGTTTAGAACGAATGTAGTTTCGTATTCATTGTATTTGAAATAAAGATTTTGGGGCCTATGCAGAGAGCTGCGAATTTTCGAAATTCGCCATTTTTTGGAGATAATCGCGCAGAAAACAGCAGAAAATGGAGATTTCCGAAAAACGCGACTATTTTTCTTTTCTATTTGTAAAACTCGCCTCGCGGCTGGCGAGAACCGCAATCTCGCCAGTTTAAAAAATATCCGTATGCAGAGAGGCGCGAACGGCATCTAGCGGCTGTTCGCGCCAATAAAATGGCGCGATTGTCTCCGTTTTGCCTCGCCAAAAAAAACTGCCGCTCGCGGCCATTGCAAAGGGGAAAAAAAAGGCGCGAATTTGTTTTAACACATTTCTGAAGCGCGCATCTCGCCAATTTAAACTCGCCAGACGCATCCATGTTAAACATAGCAGAATTCGCACTTTTCTGCATATGGAGATTAAAACTCTCCAAAAAAGCTCCTTTTTATTAAATTCGCCAATTTTAAAATTCGCTGCTCTCTGCATGAGGCCCTTTATGTTTAATCATATTTTCAACCTGTATTGAACGCACAACGTACGCTTTGTTTTGCGCATGCGCAAACAGTTAGTGCAGCCAAGCCTGAAGTGCGTGCGCACACTAAGATGTGCGCGCACATTTTTAAGTATACAGGCAACGTTCACATCATATACATAGTTATGCCTGCTACAAATTTAAAGAAACATTACATACTGATGTACACTTGTACTTCTAACATATAAGTGAGTGACGTGTGTATGTACACAATCATATAGAGCTGTGTAACGCGTTGTCACGGATACATATATAGTAAGGTGCCATCTTTGACCATCATGTGTTTGCTGTATTTCAGAGATGTCGGGGAAGATACAATCGGATCAATGTATGATTTCAGAAGAGTCTACCTTTATATGAGATGATTGTGAGGAGGAGCCACCGACTACTATACTACATATGGAACTAATTTTATATTGCTTGCAGCGCTTATTAACAAACAATTAAAAATGTGATACACTTATGCCTATATTGCATAAGCACTTAATTAACATAATGATGTTGCAAAATAGTGCCTCATGAATTTTTATTGAGTGTTCTTTAATGACTACTATCATTTTATGGCATGGTGTGTTTTATATATAACAACCATTCCCACTCTGCTAACACATTTGTGTATTCTATTGTGTAATGGAACGTATGACTGTCGAAACTATGTAACAATAATAATAAGAATAATAAGAATAATTATAATATGAGCATGTTCATGTATAGCGCTGCTAGTTGTACACAGCGCTTTACAGACACATTTTTCAGGCTCAGGTCCCTGGCCCGTGGAACTTACAATTTATTTTTGGCCGCCTGAGGCACAGGGAGATAAAGTGATTTGGCCAAGATCACAAGGAGCCGACACCGGGAATTGAACCAGACTCCCCTGCTTCAAACTCTCAGTGCCAGTGTGTGTCTTTACTCACTGAGCCACTCCTTCTCCCAATGTTGATAAAATGGTTTGGGACTGTAGCAATTAATGTTATTGGCCAGATGTTGTGGTCCCCTACAATGCATGATGTTCTGAATATGACATCAACATCATGTAATGTGGTACGTTTCTGTGTATATTTCATTAACCTAACTAACTATAGTTTACTGTGTTTATTAAACTTTCTAAAAATACATCGTATAGTCAATATGATGATATAAGCTACCATAATAAAGCTGGTGTTATCATTTGTCGGTGTTATACATGGATCCTACACAAATTGATACAGACACAAACAGTTGTCTTAAAAAGTGTGTCTATGCTAATGTGCACGTGATTGACGTTACAATTGTGAGAATACTTGATAATTATCATCATGATAATGATGAAGTGACGTGAATTATATTGCAAAAATATTACCAACATTGTCATATAGGTAAATTAGAAATGCTCAATGACAGTAACATTTGCAACAAAATAGTGTTTTCTGTTCACAGTTTTACACTTGGTACATGTAGGACACATCCACACACGTGTGACTTATACATACACATGTCACAAATTTAAATTCATGTTGACTATTAATTCCTAGCATTAAAAAACACCTACATTGCTAAATATAAGATGTAGTACGCATTGTTGTGATTACAGGCATTCATGCATGGAGTGTTATGATCAGTCAATTTCATCCGTGATGAATGAGCTCCCGTAAGTAAACAAATAAGTACAGTTATCCCCTTTTCTCCAAACAGCTCCATATTACATGAATGGAATTTATAAGGAAACATACATAAAATGTGATAAAATGTGAGTAATCATTTTCTAATACAATGCACATGAAAGCTCAAGAGTACTGTAGCTAAATGCATATACATGATACAGAAAGTACATGTATGTTACATTTGTCTTTAAACCAATATGTTGGGTTTTTACTTCAAATAATTATAGGAAGATTGAGGTAGGCACATCTTATGAGAGATGTCAGCAAATATACATACCATGATCAGTCATACTGGAGATATACCTATAATGCAAAGGAACAATATATAAATTGCAAACATTGACATGCCATCTTCAGTACCGTAAACAACACAGCAAAGTGTGTATTTGGTGTTAAATGTGCAACACCATGTATATTTAATCACATTCAAAATGTAAATGTGCGTGGTGTACACATCATATGGATGTACATGTTACACTGCACCAATAACATTGTATGTAAGCATACTAGAAGCATGAATGAGTATGGGCATAATATATGTATTGTGTTAGCATAAGGAACAACACAATGCTACAATATTAGTGCTTTGTTACCCCAGTTGTATTCACATACACACAATTAAAGTACAATTGAAGAGGGATTATATAACCTGTGCAACAATAACATACCGGTGCCACATCCCTTTGTGCACACAGCAGAGAGAAGAAAGGTGTGCAACCCATATTCATCTGTGTCCTAACAGAAGGTTATATAAAAAAACATTATTGTTAAGATAACATAATGTAAGTATAAAAGTAGAACTTGGAACATATCTGTTTTTACTTACAAGAAAAAAATGAATTGATGAGATTCTGGCGTGTCTGGCCACCACTGGCTGTTTGTTCATTTTCAGCAGCTACATGGGTGGGATGCTCGTCTACCACAGGCTCAGCTAGGTCTGATTGTACATTGTGCCTGAGTGCAACATTGTGCAAAATGCAACAGGCAAGGATAATATCAGACACTTTTTGAGGCTTGTATAGAAGAGCCCCACCAGTTCTGTCCAGACACCTAAATCTGGTCTTGAGTAGGCCAAATGTCCTCTCTATAACAGATCTTGTAGATATATGGGCTGCATTGTACCTCTCCTCTGCTTCAGTTTGAGGGTTTAGCACCGGAGTCAAGAGCCACGGCCTAATTCCGTATCCTGAGTCACCTATAATGAATGGAGCACACATAAGCTGACATTAGTGATCAAATTGTACAATGCCAACATTCCTACATAAAAATGTGTTTTGTGTTATAACATGTAAATGTGTACTCACCCAGCAGCCAACCATGTTCAAAATGTCCCTCTTCGAACGCATGGAAGACTGAAGAGTTCCTCAGGATAGAGGAATCGTGACTGGAACCAGGGAATTTGGGTACCACATGCATTATCCTCATCGTCGCATCACATACCACCTGTACATTGAGTGAATGGTAGTGCTTACGATTGCGGTACACATGCTCACTCTGACTAGGTGCAATCAAAGCAACATGTGTGCAATCGATTGCACCCAGCACACATGGTATCCCTGCTATATTATAAAAGCCAGTCCTGACTTCCAGCCACTCTGTCGCCTCTGTAGGAAAATGAATATAATTCCTAGCGCGTCTATTGAGTGCATAGAGAAACTGGGTCAAGGCCCGCGAGAATGTAGATTGCGAGACCCCGCCCACTATACCCACAGTTGTCTGGTATGACGCGGAAGCAAGATAATGTAATGAGCACAGCATTTTAACAAGCCCAGGGACTGCACGACCTCTGGCTGTGAAAAAATCTAAATCTCCCCTTATCTCCTGATAAAGAGATAAGATTGCTGCTGAACTCAAACGATAGCGACTTACAATCTCCTCCTCACTCATCCCATCTAACAGGGTTCTCTCCCTGTACAGACGCGGACGAGGCACAACTTGTCTCCTCTGTCTTCTCCTCTGATCTCCTGTCCCTCTCCCTGTCCCTCGGCCTGTCCCTCTCCCTGTCCCTGTCGTATCCGCGTCACTGTCCCTGTCACTGTCCCTCGGTGTGTCCCTCCCTTGCCCTAAGTCATTCTCTTCATCAGCAAGCATGTCATAGAAAAGAATGTTCCTCCGTCTCCTAAACAATCTCAACATTTTGAAATGAGTAGCTGTGAATGAGCAGGTAATGGGCGTCCTTTAAATAGGTATGTGATGATGTCAGGTGACATAGTAAAATGCAAGGTTTTACATTAACATAATAAAGTACTTGTGTGGCAAGCTGTGTGCAGTTGTTGTTATAAGTATTTGTTGTGTGTATTCTGCAGGGAATGATGATATTTGCCAATGATGTGACGTGATGCTTTGTACAAACATTGCTTGCAAATAAATAGTTGCATGTGCAATGCATGTAAAACTTGTGAACGCAAGAGTCAGTCATGTAATGAGACAAAAAGGCTAAGATTGATGTGGGAAAAGTTTTGTGTAACATGTGTAATTAGCCATGTTATTGTGACATGTTGCCAACAATGAATAGTCGTGTGCATATGCATGCATTTCTGTAATGAGGATAGTTGCTATAGAATGAGTTTACAAGGTGTCCCAATGATGAATTACTGTACATGTGTGTATAAGTTAGGTTGAAGTGCTTGTAATGCTACGGTTACAATGTAAACATGCAATGTGATTGAGCGTCCAATAAGTGACGTCATGAAAATAGGGAGGAGCAAACGTAGATGTAAACATGAGAATTTAGATGTACATGAACGTTTAAAGATGCGTGACACATTACAAGCATTGTGTAATGTAAAGGAACATGAATATACTGTGTATGTGTGACATGTGTGACATGTGTGACATCATGTAAACAATTGTCGATCAATTCAGTAAAATGTGTGATATGATGTGAGGTTCTCCTTTAAGAGTTGAGTATAGTATTTTCCCTTGCCACATCATCACATGATGAGTAATGTGACCCGCAAATGCTGAAAACATGTAAAAGTATAATGTTATGCAAATAATACACGTCAGCTGTGACACAATGCAGGGAATGCCCCCACACTGTAATGCAAATCCCCTTTGTATTGTGAGCAATGAAACGTAAACAGTACTACTGCACCGACACACTTTATTCGAGCAAATACCCGGTATGTACCTGGCAGATACCTGGAATAAGCCACTACTAACCTCTGACAAGCCCCGTTGCATTTGCCTTCCCAGCCTGGGTTCATGCCTGGCTGATGGGCGGCTGATCTGTTAAATGATAATGATTAGGATTTAATAGGCTGCAATGCTTCGCGTGTCTACCAGATGGCATAAATTCATGAATTGTAATGCAGTTTATATATATATACTGTGCAGTATTGCAGCCAGCGGGAATAAAATGCTTCAATCCCTGCTTGGAAAATAACTCAATGTACTCGGGCAGAAAACTATCACAAACCTCAATACACCCGGGTATACCCGAATTCGTGGGACTAGCCAAGCTCGAATAAAGTGTGTCGCCAGTGTATACTGTTATACGTCCCCTCTCCATTGACTCCATTGATGTACAGAAGATTTTTTTTTTCTAAGTGCCGTTCCGGCAGCCTTAGCGATCGTTCTCCCGTCCAAACTGCCAACTTTAGTTGGCGGGAGAAATTGGCCATAACATCTCAATTTCGTAGTGCCGATCAGCCCCGATAAGCTGATTTTTTTTGTTGAATCCAGCCGATTTAAAAAAATGGCGATCAGTGGCGAAAACAGGCTTATCGGCAGCCGACTGGCCATAACAAAATAATCGGCTCCGAAACCTGGCGAAATCAAGCACTTATCGGCGCTTACTGAATCTCAAACCCAATTTTGGCTATAAAATGGTGATAATTCCCTTATCAACGCTTACTGCATGAGGCCCTTAGTCCTTTGCATAGCAATGTGCTTGGGCACTTATCTCTTGAGTATCCACAAACAATAAGGTGAGTGTGAGTGTGAGGGATAGCGCTTCCCTGTGTTGGGGACTGGTGGTGCACTTAATATACTACCTCCCTGATCATAGTCCTGATCAGGAATATCCTTTGTAATAAGCAACTCCGCATTGTGATCCCACGGCGTGACGCGCTGCTCCTTGCAGGGATGAGTACACCGTCTGACTCCCCAGGGGAGGGATCCCAAACCGGATGATCCTTTGCAACAGTCTCTGCTATGGAGTCAGATACTCTTTCAGCTACACGCTGTACTGACAGTCCAGCACTGTCCTGCAGCATCTCTCTCTCTCTATGAGTATAGTGGAGGAGTCCCAAACTTAAGGCCTGTCCCTATCTCATGCACTTATATTCTCTACAGTGTCTCAGGGGACTAACTGGGCCCTGGAGATTTTACCTCTGGCCTAGTCCCTGGAGCACTGCTCCATGGACACTAGCTGCACCTTTAGTGTCCAGGTCTTGACCCCTGACTTCCTGTCCCAGAAGGCAGTAGTCTTTCCTTCCTTCAGAAGCAATCCAGCCATCCTATTGGCTCTTGTGTGTCACCAGGCAGCTGTCTCCTAAGCATCATGGGAGTTGTAGTCTCTCTGCTGCACAATTAACATTGGGACCGTGTGCGCATAGGACACTGCACATGCGTGAATCTAATGGCAGCCGCGACCTTGCCCCGCTCATGCGCAACCTTCCATTGCTCTTCCAGCCCTTCACCGCATCTGCGCATGCACGACTCTGCGCTCCAGAACGCGCACGCCTAAAATGGCGGCGCCCTGGGGCGAGAACCACCTGCGACTCCTTCGCCCTGCATCAACATATTGAGGGTAAGGAGGTGGAAACGGGAGAGCGGGGAAACCAGAGAGTACCTGGCTACATCCTCCGCCTGGTGAAAACCTCAACGGCCCCGCTTGAACCAACACATACACCACAACAATATATAATAAAAATGCAGTTTCTGTGTACAACTTAACGATCAACATTAAACTAGATTGTATATTTCTACAAACATATTTATCACAGAGGCTAGCTTAGGTTTTGCCAGCTGCTGAGACTCATAGTGAGGTGCCCCTAATGAATCATAAGTCACTCTAGTGGGAGGGCATCTCACTCGCTGACTTTTGCAAGTCAGTCTCCATCTCTTCACCTTGGGAGAGACCATCTTAGGCTTGAGGCCAGGACTCTCGGGTCCTTGTGCAACGTCTCAAGGTAACTGCACATTGTCTCTGTGTGGCACAAAACTCGGGCTATCAGGATTGAATTGTTGATTTGATGACTCGCCTTTTGCTAGTACTTGAGTCGCCGGCCCTTTACCCGTTGCTCCTTCGGGAGGTGCCCACCAATCTCCGTTGGAAGTTCCTTCCAGAGGATCTTGAATCGTTTCATCTGTTGACTCTGAATTCTCGGTAGACTCTTCAGGCCCACTATTGTTTACTACTGTTTCTGTTTCTGGATCACTGTCTCCAGTTGTGGAATAGGCAACAAGTGGTTTTGGTGCCAGACCTTTACTCTGCAATTCACATCGCGTATGCGATAGACAGGGAGGCCCGGTATTTGGGACTCTACTTGAAGGGACCTTCTCTCCAGCGATCAGCCAGTTTGTGTTTGCCGGGAATCTCTAAGTTGCGTAGGAGAAGGGCGTCTCCAGGTCGGAGTTCCCGATAACGTACCTTGTGGTCGTATCTTCTCTTGTTATTGGCATTCAGTTTAGCTGTGGCTCTTTCTGCTTGCTGATAGGCATGATGCAGACTATCTTGCAATGTCCAATTGAATCTTTCTGGGAGCGCATCTCCCTCAGGATGGTAGGGAGTGGTCCTGGATTTCTGGATATTTAACAACGTTAGCAATTCTCTAATCAGCTTTCTCTCAAAATCTCGTCCCTGATCGGAGTGCATCCTATTTGGTAGACCATAGTGCACAAAATACTTATCCCACAGCACTTTGGCCACTGTGGTAGCTTTCTGATCTTTAGTCAGGAACACTTGAGCGTAGCGTGTATAGTGGTCTGTCACTAATAGAACATTGCCTATGCCCTTTGAGTCTGGTTCTACACATAAGAAATCCATGCAGACCAAGTCCATGGGGCCAGAGCTTTTGAGATGGCCCATTGGGGCAGCACAGGTAGGCAGTGTCTTTCAGTGTCTTTTCTCTGAATACACCGTATGCACTTCCTACAATGTTGTTTTACTGAATCCCTCATTTTAAGCCAGAAGAATCGGTCTCTTTCTAATCCCATAGTCTTATCCACCTGCAGGTGTCCGTGATTATTGTGTAACGAGCGTAAGACAAGTCACTGCAGATGCCGTGGCAGGAACAGTTGTCGTCGATCCGGATGATTGTGGTAGGGAACGACTCGATACAGGAGGCCGCGATCAATTTCAAATTTGTCCCACTCACTCATGAGTATGGCAAAGATGTCCTTGGGAACCTGTTTCATCGTAGACAGGTCATCTTTATGGCAAGCCTTACGGACCGCGTTAATCACTGGATCACTTATCTGGGCCAGTACCATTTCCTTCCAAGTGAAGATCCCATTCTGAGTAAGACCCATACCATCAGGGTGGCAGTATGCATCCGGAAGGGCCTGGGGTCGGCATCCTAAGGAATCCACTACTCGTAACTCCGAGAACACCACCTTATCTTCCACTACCGCTGCAGTAGAGCACATCGCCTTCATTCCTAGTCCAGGAATCCCTTCCCAAGGCCCGTCATCAGACATAGTGCTCAGCCCCGGTCTTCTGGACAGTGCATCCGCTCCTATGTTTAGTGGCCCGGGCTTGTATTTTAATGTGAACTGGTAGTTGAATAAGGTTGCCAGCCACCTGTGACCAGTGGCGTCCAGTTTGGCAGTTGTTAGGATGTAGGTCAATGGTTTGTTGTCTGTTCTTACTTCAAAGGAGACCCCATACAGATAATCGTGGAGCTTTTCCACTATGGCCCACTTGAGGGCAAGAAATTCTAACTTGTGAACCGGATAGTTCTTCTCACTAGGAGTTAAGCTTTGGCTCACATATGCTATGGGGCACAGGGTTCTTCTGATGTAATACCGTTCCCAATCCATTGAAGCTGGCATCCACATGCAGGACATAGGGTTTTTCCGGATCGGCATAAGCCAGCACAGGAGCTTCCGTCAGACTTTTCTTCAGTCCTAGGAACGCCTTCTCACAGTCAGAGGTCCATTTATCCCCAAAGGGTGTTCTGGGAGACGTAGCTTTCTGCAGAGGCTCCTCTGGGTAGATCTTGAGTAAACTGTTTACAGCTTTGGCCTTGCTAGAGTATCCTTCGACAAATCTTCGATAATAGCCACAGAACCCGAAGAACGCTCGTAACTCCATTACATTGTCGGGTCTTGGCCAGTTAACCAAGGCTTCCACCTTGGCAGGATCCGTGGCCACTCCTTCGGCAGAAACTATGTGGCCTACATAGGAGACGGAGGTTTGGCAAAACCGGCACTTATCTATGGATAGTTTCAGGCCTTCCTTTCCCAACCTATCCAACACCTTTAGGAGACTGGCCTCATGTTCTTCGAGGGTCTTCCCGAACACAATTATGTCATCCAGATAGACGAGACACTCGCGCAGGTTAATGTCCCCGATCGTCTTCACCATCAGCCTCTAGAACGTCGCAGGAGCACCGCAAATGCCTTGAGGCATACGGGTGAACTGGTTAAACCCCAGAGGGCAGATGAAGGCCATTTTTTCTTGGTCAGCCGGGCTCATGTAGACTTGATAGTAGATCGAGGGTGGATCCAACACGCTGAACCATTGGCTGCCTGACAGCGCACTAAGGATCTCCTCGAAACGGGTAGGGTGTACTTTTCGGGGATGGTACGTCAATTCAAGGTACTATAGTCAACGCACAGGCGGACGGTCCCATTCTTCTTCCTCACTATCACTACTGGAGAAGCATAGGGACATCGGGACTCAGTCACGATGCCGTCTGTTTCCATCTCGTTGATGATATTCGTTACATCATCCACATCCTGGTGTGCATTTCGCTGGGACCGCTCTCAGAATGGAGTGGCATGATTCAATCTGATCGTGTGTTGAGCGTTACGGCTACAGCCCACATCCAGCTCACTAGTAGAGAACACTTCTCGGCGTTCTTCCAGCTGTGCTCTCAACCGCTTCTTCCACTCTTCAGAGATAGTTGAATCTCCAAAGTCAAACTGCAATCCTTTGGGCTCTTCCTGGGCGGTAGCTGCCTTGACATGCACTACTGTCTCCACTGTTGTCACCGGGTATATCCTGCCCAGTCTCTGTCCAAATTCAAATGGCACCGGATGTGGGGAGATGTTTTGCATGGACATCGTAATTTTCTCAAGGACAGCTGGATCTTGTGAACAAAGGCCGACAAGTCTTCTCCTTCTTTTAGCCGGAGAGCCTTGAACTGCGCCATCAACTCATCCTCGTCATCCTGCTACGCATAGGACTGGGTCAGCATTTCCACCAACTCATGTGCCGTAACATCTCCTTCCACTTCACGATGCATACGAACCAGTTGCGAGGCTGGGGGTCGGAGACTCTCCACTAGTCTCTGTTGCTTGACAGGCTCCGAGCACAACCATTCAGCTAATACATGGATAGTATGTTGTCTCCAGGTCTCAAAGCCTTCTTCTCCTCTAGGTGTCGGTAGGATCCCAGAAAAGGGCTTTAGCTTCCTGTAGTTTTGAGCTTGAGAGGCCAGAGTTATAGTTTCCATTAGTTGGGGAACAGTTACATTCAATGAGGGACCTCCACTGATGCGGCTAATCTCAGACCCAGGACTGATGCTAGAAATTGGCGGGAGACTTTTTGATAGTCTATCAGGAGCAGGAGACGGGGTTAGGCTCGAGGTCCAGCTGGTGGCTCCTTCTAAAGCACTCGGGGTAAAAGTCACTTGTGGTGGATGGGAAGTACTGGCAGTGGTACTTGAGATGGGAGTGGTCATCTGCCAATCACTGGTAGAGGGCCCGTCAGGGACCGGTTCAGTGGTTGGAGAGTTTGGGGAGGTATCCTATCCTACCTACCTATCTGAACAAGCTCCTCACCCCTACCACATGCAGCACTTATCATCTGAGATCTGACTCCAAAAGACTGTTCATGGTCCCAAGGCTCAACAAAGTATCCGGCCGCTCCTCCTTCTCTTACCGTGCACCCCAAAACTGGAACAACCTACCGGAGACTCTCACATACACCACCAGTTTAAGTTATTTAAAAACTAAGGCTGTCTCAAATTTTAATCTGGTCTGTAACTGTTACATAAGCCTATAATATACATCTTATCTAACTGTGCATGCAATGTATTGTATATAATGTATACCCTGTTCATTTATGTAACTGTATTTGTAACCATGTATTATTTGTCATATTAACTATGCCCAGGACAAACTTGAAAACGAGAGGTAACTCTCAATGTATTACTTCCTAGTAAAACGTTTTTATACATAAATAAATAAATAAATAAAAATATCTCTCTGATTTCAGGTAATTCTGAGTATATGAGGGGGTAGCCCTCTGGCAGGGCCTCAGGGGCTTGTAAATTGGATGGGGCTGTTTCCTGGCATATGTCTTGCCCCACAGTAAATAATATGGTACTCCATTGAAAGGTAGTGTCCAACTCTCGGACCCGTACCCACACTTTATCTAGGCCCAAGAGCTTCTTCAGGGAGTCCCAGATGTCACTTTCCTCTACTAAAGCTGGAAAACTCCCTACTGCTACCACATAGCTGGATGGTTCTCGTAGCTTGAAGGCCCAAGCATGGACCACCTGCGTGAACAGGGCACCCAAGATCTGAATCACAGCAGCGCCTCCAAATGTAGTTGGTGTACCCCTGGTGTACAATAACTATGTCACCTGTGAGGCTAACAAGAGGCCTGAGCCTCCACCACTGGGAGCCTGGGGTATACTTACACATGGTGCAGCGCCTCCACTGATGATGAGGGATCCCAACGTAGTGGGTGTGTGCCATCAACAGAACAACCATACAGTAAATACACACGATGGGAATATACAGTATTTACTGAGCATGTACGGTAACTTCAGTGAAACTCTAATTACATAAAATCAATCCATCATTACATCATTACCTAATATGGATAACATTGCATCACCCTGAATGCATACCAACCCATCAGCCCACATGTCCATCATTACATCACCCTTAGTCCTTTGAGTAGCGATGTGCTTGGGCACTTATCTCTTGAGTATCCACAAACAATAAGGTGAGTGTGAGTGTGAGGGATAGCGCTTCCCTGTGTTGGGGACTGGTGGTGCACTTAATATACTACCTCCCTGATCATAGTCCTGATCAGGAATATCCTTTGTAATAAGCAACTCCGCATTGTGATCCCACGGCGCGACGCGCTGCTCCTTGCAGGGATGAGTACACCGTCTGACTCCCCAGGGGAGGGATCCCAAACCGGATGATCCTTTGCAACAGTCTCTGCTATGGAGTCAGATACTCTTTCAGCTACACGCTTTACTGACAGTCCGGCACTGTCCTGCAGCATCTCTCTCTCTATGAGTATAGTGGAGGAGTCCCAAACTTAAGGCCTGTCCCTATCTCATGCACTTATATTCTCTACAGTGTCTCAGGGGACTAACTGGGCCCTGGGGGTTTTACCTCTGGCCTAGTCCCTGGAGCACTGCTCCGTGGAAACTACCTGCACCTTTAGTGTCCAAGTCTTGACTCCTGACTTCCTGTCCCAGCATGCAGTAGTCTTTACTTCCTTCAGAAGCAATCCAGACATCCCATTGGCTCTCGTGTGTCACCAGGCAGCTGTCTCCCTAAGCATCATGGGAGTTGTAGTCTCTCTGCTGCACAATTAACATTTGGACCGCGTGTGCATAGGACACTGCGCATGCGCGACTCTAATGGCAGCCGTCACCTTGCCCCGCTCATGCGCAACCTTCTATTGCTCTTCCAGACCCTCGCCGTGTCTGCGCATGCATGACTCTGCGCTCGGTGCACGCACGCCTAACATGGCGGCGCCCTGGGGCGAGAACCACCGGCGAGTCCTTCGCCCTGCATCAACATACTGAGGGTAAGGAGGGGGAAATGGGAGCGCGGGGAAACCGAAGAGTACCTGGGTACATACTCTTTCCTTTTTCTTTCTCTAAATGTATATACGCTGATGTACTGTTTATGCGATATAGAGTGATAGGTGATAGTATTACACCTAAAGCTCTAGTTACACACAGTCAGATGACCAAGTCAAATAAACCATACATACATACATACATACATACATACATACATACATACTTGAAATTAGTGATTAAATGCTAAGAGACAACTTGATCTAGGGAGCGATTTACTGTATGTGAGAAGGGAGAGCGCTGGCACAATCAGTCTGCTAACTCTTTATATAAGTGAAAAAAATTGGTAGCAGAGGATAACACAAGTATAATTTAGAATACTAAATACAAATCTTGGTAAAAAATTGCAAACAGGGGATTATACAGCCCCTCCCCTTCATATGGGGAGTGGATATAAGGTGAACAAAGTAAGATGGGCAGGAATCAGTTGTAAATAATGCTCATCACTCGACTGGAAAATTGAGAGGACCACAACTGATATGATCTTATACAGGTATGGGTTTTTCATTATTAAATATAAGGGTTTATATGTTGGGGTAAAAGATACTACTAAAATGATTTATCACAGAACAGAGAGGGATATTGAGAGTCTGCACCTGGATATGCCTGACCATAAAACTATATAAAACTGTCTCTTTGCACTCTATGCATACTGTAATAACATGGAATGTGAAGGGGTAAAAAAAAGCCCATTATAATAAAGAATATATTAAATTAGTTAAAGAAACTGAATACAGACATAGTGTATATATAACCCATCTTGAATCAAAAAGAGATTAACACTACAAAGAGACTCAGCGGAAGTCTATTTTTACCAGCTACATAAAAAAAGGTAAGGGGTTTACAGATAAGACCACATATACTACAGAGTAACAAAATGGACAATTATTTTTACACAAACAAAAAAAAACAAAATTGAGTACCCTCAGAGCTTGACAATGAGAGTTTCCAGAAATTCTAAATATGGAGTTGCCGGTAAAAGGAAACCATAGAGTTCACAAAATTATCCCTTAAGAGTCATGGAGGGATGTTCAATTCAAGATTATGCACAGAGCCTACATAGGTTTTACAAGAAAAATAAAAGTCAGGGAGGAGGTCAACACAAAATGTCCCAAATGCAGGACACTGAAAACAGATTCTAAGCACTGCCTTTGGACATGTTATCTTATCATTCGGTTTTGAGACCTACAGTATTATTAGGATACATTAACAAAGCGATAGGGATGATTTGGGAGAAAAATCCATTAACAATGATTTTCGTGAATTTTGAACCATGTTAAATTCAGGGAAAAAATAGGAAAGACATTATACAATCTACTGAAATTATACTATTTGCAGCAAGAAAAGTGATAATGCTGGAATAGCGATCACCAAACAAGCCTTCGCTAGAGATTTTACATTCACTTCTCTTTAAGATGCTGTCTATGAATAAGATTGAGGCAAGTCTCAAATTGGCAGTAGTTTATTAATCTACTGTCAATTCAATTAAAAAAAGATACTGAGGTGATACTCACTAATCCAACTTGGAAGTTAGAAGAATAACCTAAATAGGAGACCAGATAGTGTTCCCTGATATACTCTTTTTTTGCACAAACCTTATACTAAGTAACCTAGAAACCCCACCATTGGTATTAGTTTAAATATGTTTATTGTTGATTGAAATTGTTAATGTGTTAAAGAGAAAATAGGATACAATCGGACAGGTGTGCATACAAAATTAAAGAAGCAGGTATAAACAAAAGATCCACAAATTAATTCAGAACTTTAAATGCCAAACACCGTTGCTCATAGTGTATAAAATGGTATTGCAATTCTATGTTCTCTCACTTATATGAATACATACAGCTTTGTAACTATAGATGTAGCAAGATTTACTGTTTGTGTTGCCAGTGCCGCTCACAGTCCAATGACCTTGAACATTGTAACCCGGATGGATTAACACTGCTGGGATCCAATCCTAAGCATGCACTCCAGCAGGGTAATAACGATAGACATTGTTAGTACAGTAAGTCTTGCTACATCTATATATTATATGAATCAAATGTAGATACCTACAGTATCTGTATCATCACTTTCCTGAAATAAAGATATGTTGGGGAAATTTTTTTTATTTGATCAACCGTTTCAATATACAAAACATACAGGAAAAGTACTGCAGTGTTAATGTATAAGGTGCAGTCCCATTTCATACCAACATATATTGGAAATGATATAAATAGAAAGCACTGTCACATAACATTTATCATTTTTCTAGTATGACTGCTCACTCTGCCAGTAAGCATCTGTTTTTCATATGCAATCTGGTATAGTACATTTGTTTTTAAAGAAGAAATCATTTAATCTGTTTGTATATTATTTGTCTTTGAGAACTGCTTTTTAATCCTGTGTGATTGCTAAGGGTGTGGTAGGGTTAGGCAAATTACCAATTGCTCTCAATAGTGTGCCCTTTATCAGTGGTGCTCAACTCCAGTCCTCAAGACCCCCATACAGGTCAGGTTTTAAGGACAGCCCAGCTTTAGCACATGTTGCTTAATCCATGGCTCATATGGGATATCCTTAAAACCTGACCTATTGGTGTGATCTTGAGGACTGGAGTTGACTACCCCTGCCTTACTGTACAGAAACAGATTTTCCACTTCACTCTGAGATGCTCATTCTGCATCTAAACATCTGTTTTGTCAAGTGTAATCGTGTTTGTAAATTCAATTTTTTTTTTTATAACATAGATTTGTATTGGTTTTCAAAACAGGACAGGAACAAAGCTTACATTCATTGTTTTTGCGAAATTACCAATGTCAGTCATTTTTAACATCATTGTAAAAAAAATAATAATAATAATATAAATGATAAAAATACAACATAAGAGGGACAGAGGGGGAAAGGGAAAGAAGGGAGGGGGAGTAGGGAGGGGGGTCCGTTAACTTCCCTGGTTTTATTATCCTTTACATTTTTATCACTGTATGTTGTCTATGAGATCCAGAATGGCCCTACGTCCTTCATGTAGATGCGAGTCTTAATGGCTTAGGTGCATTCTTTCCCCAGAAGCACTCGGAAGGCCTCCGACCAGTAGCCTACATCTTGGAGCTTTGAGACTTTCAACTCCGGACTTTAACAGACACTGCGACAGCAAGCCAGCGCCTTGCCTTAGAAGTCCGGAGCTGCAGATCTCTCAGCTCATCTACAGTGATTCACTACACGCATTTCTAAGTACTGTAGAGTTATATAATCAATTCAGTGTTTCCCTGTCTCCGGGGTTCTGAATGAAAGCCCAAATATGCCTATCATGTTTAATTCACCAATATAGGGGGACTTTCATTCATCAATTTTTATGAAACGTCATAAAAATTGCGTTATGGTTATTTATATGTTTTTCCCTGAACTATACGCACAGCAAGTTTTAGAGCACTAGGAGCTTCCTATCAAAAGTTAGCAAAAAGCCACTTTTATTCTTTAAGCGCTGGACTTAGAAACATTTCCTCACTTTATCTCACAGGTAAAACATTCTACACTATCACTTAGAAAATAATTCCCTCTCATCACCTTATACCTGATGGGAGATACTCTGAACCCCTACTCTGGGTTCTGGGGGTTTGGGCATATATCGGGGGACTTTGGAATGTGATATCCCCCTGCCCGGTCTTACTGTTCTGGTCTGTGCTGAAGCAGGGAGATCTTGTGGTGAGCGGCTAACTGCTTCCTAGGGAGGATTTTGTCCGGTGGTCTGTGTCTTCATGTCTCCAGGAATCTGGTAGGATTCCTGAGTACATGTTTTGGGGTAACCAGCAAGTCTGGTCCCCTTCTACCAAACACACCCGACAACATTTTTCTGTAAAATCATCCCTGAAACTCATGCCCTGCGAATCTGCTGGTTTGCATTCCTGGAACAGTATTATTTATTATTATTATAATATTACCTCCACGAGCTCTGTCCAAAGGTTTTTTTATATTCAGACATTCCAAAAAAATCTGTTTTTGGAAAGTTACATTTTGAACAGTTGCCGCTGTTGCCTAAGCCTATTGCATATCTTCCCCATGGTGAGATATATGCAAACAATGTCAGTTTGTAAACCATTTCATTAAAGTGTGCCAATGATGTTGCTTTTAATCTTCTAATTAGACACTTCAGATTTCCCTCTGCGTCAAGGTGTGGACAGTATTTGACCAAGTTGTATGGACAATTTTGAGATTTTGTGTAGTCAAATTGTTTCTGGTCAATTTGTAAATTAACGAAGTAGAGATTCTTAGGGATTTTGAAATATTTATATGTAACCCCCTCCGCGGCCCCAATATAGAAACCGCCTCCACGGGACTACAATTCCCAGGAGGCTAGGGGGGAAAGGCACCAGGTGCCCCTGAGTAGCCAATAGGGCTGGAGGATTGCCTTGCAGGGAATATAGATACATTTCGCGGGCTTGGAGCATGCTAGGCAGTCAGCACCAGGAGCAGCCAGGGGAAGGAGGTAGGGTGCAGGAGTCAGTGACTCCCTGCACTAGGCCAGCAGCCCCCGAGGCCCAAGATAGCCCTGAGCCACCCAGTAGTAAAGTTGAGTTAGGGATAGGCCCCAGGTTAGGGACCCTGCCCCTTACTATTCAGAGTCAGTTAGGGACTCAGCAGATGCTGCACGTCCGTCCAGAGGGTTGGGCGCAGATCTTCGTTGTTGCTGCAGAGGCCATCCGGGTGGGATCGCCCCGGACGGTAGTTCCTGTGTTCATCCGTCATCGGATCCTTTGCGAAGCTCCGTTGCAGGCCCGGGCACTGGAGTGCTCGGCAGGTAACCCTCACCAAGTCCACCAATGATACTATTAGGTTCACACGGGACCAGTGACTGCACAGTCACACATATTTATCTCACTTGACGGGTGGGAGACATATTGTGTGGGATCACCTGGTGAAGGGGGTAGCATCCTGCGAGACGCAGTAGTTAGTGTCTCCTCTAGGGAGGGACACCTGTTGATCTGTTGATTGTTATGTATGAGTATGGTTGCACTAGTAAAGGTATTGGCTGTTTTACCTACTGTGTGCTGAGTGATATATATTGTCCTGCGAGGAACCACTCCCTCTCTGGTGGGAGCCATCGCAGGTGGAGGCGCTGCACCGAGTACAGGGTTACTCATAATATAAAAAAACAAGAATAAACTGTGCGCTACTATCTAACTCCTACTTATAAATAAATAAAGTGCAGTGTCTAAACCATAAATATACTAAATAAACCACAATACCAAGTGAATAAGTGATTGTATAATAAATTATATCATAACCGTGTGGTTTATAAGGGCGTCTGCTGCTATAAACATTGGGGGTGGCTCAGCACCCCACACACTCTAAGAAATGGAAACAAAAAGAAAACAGCGCACAACGCCAAATAGTGAAGCAAGTAATAAAAATATATTACAATATTAAAGGGGTATAAAATCTGCGTACATCAAATAGAAAATTCATAAGCATTTAGTGTATATCACACTTGTTTACCACTCCATGGTTGTAGACAGGGGAATCTGGTGAGTACCAGATTCCTCTGTCTACAACCATGGAGTGGTAAACAAGTGTGATATACACTAAATGCTTATGAATTTTGTATTTGATGTACGCAGATTTTATACCCCTTTAATATTGTAATATATTTTTATTACTTGCTTCACTATTTGGCGTTGTGCGCTGTTTTCTTTTTGTTTCCATTACTCATAATATACTTGCCCCAGGTTCCCAGTGGCGGAAGCTCAGTCCTCCTGTGAGCTTAACAGGTAAAGCACCACACCAGGTAACATTAGGTTCTCCGCACCTACACTCTATCTGCGATTGGGTGGGGGAATACCCGTTACACATATAACTTAGTTGCTAGAGAAATTCAAGGGGTTTTTTTTTATAACAGTCAATGAATAAGCTATGTATTCAGACAGTGCCTGCATTGGGAGAATTACATCCCAAAATCATGCCACTAATATGTTCTGCCCCTAAATCATGCCTCTAACCCAAGCCACTCCCTAGACACACCTACGTTACGCCTCTAACCAAACCTTTTTCTTTTCTGTATAAAAACCTTTACCCTATGCTTAATAAACTGAGGCGGAAGGATTGAAACACTGTCTGTGTGTCGGTTCTTTCGGTTTCCCGGGCCTGTACGTTCATCAAATTGGAGATAACAGTGCTAGTGCGTGATAAAGCTTCCCGGGGGAGTCTGCAGCAGGGCGGTGCTGTGTGTACGTATCCAGTCACAAGGCCTCAAGCCCTTTTGGCAGAGGAAAGGTTCCTTTCAGTTTTGGCGTCCAGAAGTGGGAATTCACAAAGGCGGCAAGTGAGTATATGTGATTTTTACATTGTCTCACCCCCCTCTGGGAATTCAGTACCTAAATTATGCTGGCAAAAGTCTAGATAATTTCTAAATTGTGACTGTGGATTGGGTTACAAGTGCTTTGACAAAAAATTTTTGGTTAAAGTCCAGAAAATTTTGTGCACGACTGGACTGTCATCTCTGATCTGGGTGAACGACCATTGTATATTGTGTAAATATAAGTATTCTATTATTACTTATCTGCAATTATTTATCATAATCTATAAGATACTAATGGTTTATGCTGGTCCCAGAAATCAATCAGGAAGAAGAGCTCAGAATAATGGTGCCTGTTTAACTGTGGACCAGAGGGAACCACCAGAGCCCTGAGAGACCGCAGGGCAATGCTGGTCCATCGGGAATGAGGGGGATGCCCCAGTAGAGCGGGAGCAGGTTGAGCGAGGTAAGGAAGCCGTCTCACGGCAGCGGGGGCATTCAGAGGTGAGGAGGGGTCGCGCTGTGAGCGCCGCGATCCCCGCATCCTCACACAGGTATGGGAAGGAATTACTTCTCTACCAAACTTGATAGGATCACATGGTACAACCACCAATTCGATTGTGATGACTTACCTTTTTTGGGTGACGGCACCTTTATGGGAGGAAATAAATCCAACTAGGTACCATATGCTTCCTTCTTTTTAAGGTGACATCACATCACTCAAAAAATGGAAGGCATCACGTGGTACGTGCTATGTGGTAAGTGGTGTGTGTACCATGGGATGCTTTTCCTTTTTTGAGTGATGTGTTTTAACCTTAAAGGGAGGAAAGCATATGGTACCTGATTGGATTGCTTATGTCCCTTTGAAGTGACATTAGGTGGTTAGGCCTCCTGGGGGGAAGCGGGAGGAAATAAATCTATGATTTTTATATATTTTGATTACATACAGTAGGACTGAAACAGGGTGCCTCCGGATCTCAACCACATTACTTTCAGATCCGAGGACCCCCTGAATCTTGGGACATTAAATTTGCAGGAAATACCAGCACCCGATATGGAGGGCTGTATCTCTGGAAGCTGCAGCATCCCAGGGCTGAAAGAAATGCTGTTCAGCTCCGGGGAACCCCTGCTTCAATCCTACTGTATATATTACAAATAAAAATTAAATTTAGCATTTTAAAGAGCTATAAGGGGAGACACAGATAGATGGACTGCTTCTCTCTGTCTTCTCTGTGCAGCTATTCTAGACTGGATTATTCTAGAATTCTATATATTATTCTAGAAGGATTAAAACAGCGGGCATGCCATTAAGAAGCAGGGACCCCCAGTGTTAATTCTTATGGGAAATGAGTCTACTGAGTTTTTGGGCATGGGGAAAAAGCTCCCTTTAGCTGCAGTTTCCTTTTGCCCACATTTCAAGTAAATGATTCTCCATCTGGACAGTACTGCAAATCTTTAAATATTTTTTTTTAAACTAGAGTTTTTGTGATTTGTGAGCAGTTTGCTGGTTCTCATATAGGCACAGGATCCCATTATACTGATCTATCCTATGCAAGTACAGAAGAAGGCATGCTTTATAGTATTTAGTAATCTTCTGAGGGCAAAAATGTAAGCATTTAACATATGTTAGTAATATAAGTACTCCTCACCTGCATGTGTTAGGGTACTGCAAATAAAACAGTAATCTTTGTTCTTATTTTCAAGGTTGTGTCTAAAGTGACATGTATACATGAGATTGATATGTTGTGTATTATATATGTACTGCATTGTCACTTTTACAGGTCTCTCCACATTCCCTGAGTCCACAAGGCCAGGTAGTCCCACTCCGTTGGAGTATGTGATTACTGAGCTTAACTGTTCCTCCATACGGTTTAGGGACTAGGGAATAGGTGCCCCCCTCTAATCTTCCTTGTCTGGTCTGCATGGACATCCATTTTTTTCTTAACTTTGCTGCACCCAGCACTATTTGAGCATATCAATAGTGAAGACAATATTCCCAAGAGCATTAATACGCTTAAGCGTGCGCTCCAAGTGTGCTACTTTTTTGCAGTGTTGATGTTGTAGCAGAGAGACCATTAATTTTGAGTTGTCATCTATTACTCCATCTATTAGGATTTCTAATTCCTCTTTGATGGAAGCTTCAAATTCTGCCATTCTCAGCAGCAGGTGCAGACCCAGCACGAGGCGTACGAGCCATCTCAGCCATTTCCACTGTTTCGCAGCAAAAATGAAATGGTTGAGATGTGCATTTATTCAGAATTGCAACATGCTCATGGGCTCACTGTTAGGGCATGCTAAGGCATAACGCGTCACTAACTGACATGCGCTAATAATACTTTTCCCAATAACCATGTGCAGTGCATTTGTAAACGCGTCTCCATGCTACGATAATCCCCGTTCATCCATGTAATGTTATGATGGCCGTTTTAGTAATAAATTTAATTTTTGCGTCGGATTAGTTTATGAGGATACCCATTAATAAAAAGAAAAATAATATCCTGTTATAATTTCGGAAACATCACATTATTAGTGCTAAGAAAAAAAGAGCTCTCTAGATCTACCTCTATGTTTTATAGATAATTTATTATAGCTGTGGAATAAAAAATGTTATTTTACTATAGTGAGAAATTCTGCAACTTGAGAGAAAATCAGCTTCAGACATAAAATAAGGTTTTCAAAGAAATGTCGAATTTAAAGTACACTTCATTGGTTAAATAAGTTGTGCAATGATAAACACTCACCACAGTTCCATTAGTTGCTTGGCAACATGTTTTTATGTTCTGTTTGGAAGAAGAATTTTGTAAATATAACTAAGAGACTCTACATTTAACCTATTCTTTACTTAAAATGCCTGTCATGTTTTGGTTGTTTGTGTCAACAGTTCCCTCTTCTATATTTAACTGGTTAAGATCAGGACCAACGTGTAAATGACATATTCTGAAATAAACACATGCATTAAGTGTACTCTAAATGTCAAATGCACAAGTTTATAACTAAATGTAAAACATATTTTTTTTACTCCAAGATCTGAATGTAAAGTCATTGAACTGGAATATTAACTTGAATTATTATATGTGCAATTTTGAACTCAGAATACATGGTAATAAAAGTGGTTTTACACTATTGCTAAAAAATGTAACCAACCAATGTTGGTTGTATTTTTTAGGAATAGTAAAAAAACACTTTTATAACCATTTCAATGTATGTCAGTGTTTTAGTTTGCTACTTTAGCTTGCTGCAAAACACTATCCTGGTGAGTATACAGTAGATATATATATATATATATATATATATATATATATATATATATATATATATATATATGCAAATATAGCTGTATGCTCATCTGCATGTCTTAGACAGGTCTGCAACCCCACCTTTCCCCATTATCACCCAGCATACAGCACTTCCACTGCAGCAAGGGATTCTGGGAAATGACATGCAAATGAGCACACAGTGTCACTTTTTGCCTCAATAACCATTTTTAACATGGTTCCCTATAGGCTTAAGCTTGCTGCATGGTCACAGCTTTGAGCACAGCCAGGGTTAAGGTGCATACCCAGAAAACCACCCACAGACAGCTGTTTCGACCTTGATGGGTCTCATCAGTGTGGTGTTGATTTTACTGGGAATGCAAGAGAGGCTATGGGATAGGCTAAACCATAATACTGAGTTAAGTTATGGTGAGTAAAAAAAGTGACAAAAACCCTCCACAGGAAAGCAAATATGCAAATATAGCTGTATGCTCATTTGCATGTCTTAGGCAGGTCTGCAACCCCGCCTTTCCCCATTATCACAGTGCTGTATGCTGGGTGATAATGGGGAAAGGCGGGGTTGCAGACCTGCCTAAGACATGCAGATGAGCATACAGCTATATTTGCATATTTGCTTTCCTGTGGAGGGTTTTTGTCACTTTTTTTACTCACCATAACTTAACTCAGTATTATGGTTTATATATATATATATATATATATATATATATATATATATATATATATATATATATATATATATATATATATATATATAAACCATAATACTGAGTTACATAATAATATATATATATATATAGTCATGGTATGGAGATTTGCACTCACGGTTTACTTCAGGAAGCAGATGCTCGTCCCATATGTAGCATATAGACGTGTGGTGACCAGGGGATCCTGATGACCAATGAAGACAGCACACTGCAAGGTTGATAGCAAAAAAGTGTATTGTGGAACACAAGGCCGCCAACGTTTCGGTCCTCACAATGGGACCTTCCTCAGGGCAGTGCACAACAGACTGAAACAAGCACCCATATATACCCCTAAAAACATGCATGAAATCACCTGAAACCAATTACAGAAAATCCTAATTGCAATCCCAGGTACAACCCACAAAATGTCACAGCCAATCATGTATACTGATACTGACCAGCACCAATGAAACAACCTGATCTACACCTTTGTATATTTGGTCACATGTCACAGCGCACCCTGAGTGCGTCTTAGTAACCATGGCTACACATGCACATTGTTTAGTAAAAAGAGTACATGATTATATATCTAGATCTGAGTCAATATATATGCAATAATAAAAATGCAATATTAAAAGAAACTGAACGCAATGGATTCCAGCAGATCCTGCTGTAATAACAGCCAGAAAACACTCATATGGCCTGCATGTGTATTGTACTTAGTGCAGCCTGTCCGTGGAATAAGCCAACACGTCTGGGTTACTTACCCTGAGCTGCCCAATCATGTATCTTGCAGAGTGGAGGCAGAGAAGAGAGGAGGGGTGAATGGGGGCGCAGGCCACTCGCTGTGTTACAGCGCTTGTGCGCAATGAACCCTTAGTGCCCGATCGTATACTGAGCAAAAAAAAGGGAGGTTAGAGGGGGGGGCGCCGTGTATACTAAGTTGGTGTATACTCCCGCGAGTACGTTTGTATATACTCACGCACGCCTGCGCAAAGACACCCTGGCAACTCAGTCCTATCCCTAGCTACAGGTGGGAGGGGTATGCTTGAATGCGCACTGGATTAACTCATGCGCGCATGCGCAATGTAGGACCAATGACGCCAACGTGACTCAATCAGAGGAGGGAGTGCCATACACAGAATGGGAGTAAGATCTGATGCACATGCGCCGTGTGTACTATAGCAACCCGCCAGCGTCCGTGCCAACCATTAAGAAGGCACGGACGTGGTGGTACTCACTAATAAAGCCCATGCTGTGATTACAGTAATACATTAACCCACAGTGCAAAAGCGTTGAAAACAGAGAGGACAGAAATAAACATCTACAAAGTGATACACCATCCAAGTCATGGCATTTGCCGCCCATTGAAGTATATATATGGGGGACTCTAATGCATAAGTGCCTAAAACAAAAGCTGGATGATGAGTGCACTCACCATGTAATCTTCTATCAACTAGCAAAATTTAAATGCGAGCAGCAACGCTCCATGCATGTTATAGGATGATGTAAATGTGGCTTAAAAAAATCTATCCATATAGGGAATCAATACATCCTATATAAATTCAATGTCTGCCAGTTGGCTGTGTAGTAGTTGTACCAAAACATCAATCACCCAGTGATGTGAAACACATAAGGGTGAAAACGGCGAATAAAACATACAGGGAAAGAGGGGGGGTAAGGAGGAATTGGACATGACTATAGAATACGTACACTCTGAAAAAAATGAAAAAACATTCTACAGAACAATTTACAAAAAACAGCCTAACTTCAAATCCTCATTGAGTCCATATGGTGAAATGGTTTTGAGTTCATATATTAGTCTTGCTTCCTGTTGCAGAAGCATCTTGTTTCTGTCTCCACCACGAGGTGGTGGTTGCACCTGTAGGATGGGCATACAACGCATAGTAGCCAAAGAGTGCCGCATTTCTTTGAAGTGCCTAGCAACCGGCAGATATTTGAGCTCAGTTTGATCGTCCGTGCTATTCAATGCTTTCCTAATTGTTGATCGGTGGATCGCAATTCTCTCCTTCAGCATACGTGTCGTTTTGCCCACGTAGCGAAGACCACAGGGGCACGTGATCATGTACACGACAAAGCGGGACTCACAATTTAGGAAATGCTTGATTTTGATTGGAGCCCCACTGTGCGGATGGGAATAACTGGAGCCCGTTTGCATGAAGCCGCAATTTGTACACCCATGACAACGGTACGATCCTGGTTTTCTGTCCAGCCAAGTTTTGGTAGGTCCATATTTGTCCAGTGGATCCGCTTGCGTCAGCATATCACCTAAATTGCGTCCCAGCTTATAGCAAAACAATGGGGGATCTTTGCAGATTTTTCCAATTCTGTTGTCATTGGCTAAGATATGCCAGTTCTTGTGTACGCTACGTTTGATGCGGTTGGACGCCGTGCAGAAAGTGCTGACAAAATGACAACGTTGTTGAATAGGTTTGATGTTGTTTGATTGCAGCAAAGCCACTCTGTCAAGGCTTCTTACTTTCACTAGGGCCTCACTGATGTCCTTGTGGTCATAGCCCCTATCTTGGAAACGTGCTGCCATGTCTGTAAGTGCCGGTTCCAGTTCATCCGGATTAGAAATTATCCTCTTCACTCTCAGAAACTGTGAGAAGGGGAGTCCCCTCTTGAGAGGTGTTGGGTGGTGGCTAGTGGCATACAACAGCGTGTTTCTGTCTGTATCTTTGTGATAAAGCCAACCCACCGCCGGACCTGTACACTATGATGTTCAAAAATGAATTCTCGGATTTGCTGAACTGTGCTGTGAACCTGATGGTAGATGGGATTTGATTCAAGTATTCAATGAATTCTAGGAGCGCACTCTCCGGCCCATCCCATATGAGAAAGATGTCATCTATGTATCTTAGATATTTTTTGATACAAACCGCATACTTCCTGGCACGAGTGGATTTACGTCTCTGTCCCCCACGACCTGCATTGGGTTCCCCTAGTCCTAGCAACCAGCGATAGACCTTGCGATCTTTGTAGTCAGCTTTAACAAGCTGCAGCTTTTCTTTCTTATACTTAATGAGAGTGTCCCTATAATTGTCGATTGTGGTCTGAATCTTATCGGTCCAATCAGTGCTTGCATCGGCCGATAGCTTATCACCCTGCTTCCCCTGGATCAAATCAATTTCTTGTCTGATTTTTGCAATTTCCTTACTAGATTGCTCTATGACCAAAATCATAAGGTCACTAGAGCATTTATTCATAATGGCAATCCATTTTTTGCAAAAATCTGGATCATTGCGTCCAATGGTGGGCTGATTCCTGATTCTAAAACCACGTGGGAGTAACTTCTCTTTATGGTAGTGTGATAGTGTCACTCCATGAAGAAAGAAATCTACTTCTCGTTTCTTGAGCTTAATTCCGCAAAATCCGCAAATTCCTCCATTAAAAATGAATACAATATAATCTTAAAAATACAATACTTGTATTCATTTTTAATGGAGGAATTTGCGGATTTTGCGGGCATTTTTACTACATTATCAGACACTGCCAGTTTCAGCGACACTGAGATAACTAAAATACGATACGCTGAGTCATTTGAATCAGTTTTGGGACCAGACAAACCAGTTGACATCTATAATGACTTAATTAAGCTCAAGAAATGTTTGCAAAAAATGGATTGCCATTCTGAATAAATGCTCTAGTGACCTTATGATTTTGGTCATAGAGCAATCTAGTAAGTTTTGTACCCACTAACGTTCAACGCAGCTTTAACTGGGAAGTTGAAATGTACAAGTTCCACAGACAACTTAGGCTTAAGGACTTTTTCATCAAACAGCCCCCACTCAGCACCTCAGTGAAGGCAAACACGTTTAAATGCAGCAGCAATTTTGATCCTCAAACAAACAACCATAGTATTTCTGCTTTCATGAATGTTTTAGATAAGGAAACTGGCATTGATATCAAGACCAACAAAGTCAGCTATTATAACATCACACGAGAAGAAAAAGCTGCTATTGACACACTTAGAAAAAACAAAGATATCATCATCCGCGCAGCGGACAAAGGGGGTGGCATTGTGTTACTCAAATATGTGGACTATAAAAGGGAAATAGAGGATCAATTATCCAACACATCCACATATAGACACCTACCAGGGGATCCCACAGTGGAGTTTAAAAAGGAAGTGGATTCGATCATACAGATGGGAGTTTCGAACAACTGGATCTCTGAAGAAACGGGTACATTTCTTACACAGCCCTTTCCAAGAATACCAATTCTGTACACCTTGCCTAAAATACACAAATCAGCCACGAATCCCCCTGGAAGACCTATCATTTCCGCAAGAGGGTCTCTATGCCATCCATTATCTCAATTCAATAGGGTTAGGACTGAGTTGCCAGGGTGTCATTGCGCAGGCGCGTGAGTATATACAAACGTACTCGCGGGAGTATACACCAACTTAGTATACACGCCCCCCCCCCCCTCTAACCCCCCTTTTTTTTGCTCAGTATACGATCGGGCACTAAGGGTTCATTGCGCACAAGCGCTGTAACACAGCGAGCGGCCTGCGCCCCCATTCACCCCTCCTCTCTTCTCTGCCTCCATTCTGCAAGATACATGATTGGGCAGCTCAGGGTAAGTAACCAAGACGTGTTGGCTTATTCCACGGACAGGCTGCACTAAGTACAATACACATGCAGGCCATATGAGTCTTTTCTGGCTGTTATTACAGCAGGATCTGCCGGAATCCATTGCGTTCAGTTTCTTTTAATATTGCATTTTTATTATTGCATATATATTGACTCAGATCTAGATATATAATCATGTACTCTTTTTACTAAACAATGTGCATGTGTAGCCATGGTTACTAAGACGCACTCAGGGTGCGCTGTGACATGTGACAAAATATACAAAGGTGTAGATCAGGTTGTTTCATTGGTGCTGGTCAGTATCAGTATACATGATTGGCTGTGACATGTTGTGGGTTGTACCTGGGATTGCAATTAGGATTTTCTGTAATTGGTTTCAGGTGATTTCATGCATGTTTTTAGGGGTATATATGGGTGCTTGTTTCAGTCTGTTGTGCACTGCCCTGAGGAAGGTCCCGTTGTGAGGACCGAAACGTTGGCGGTCTTGTGTTCCACAATACACATTTTGCTATCAACCTTGCAGTGTGCTGTCTTCATTGGTCATCAGGATCCCCTGGTCACCACACGTCTATATATATATATACATATATATATATATATATATATATATATATATATATATATTTATATATATATATATATATATATATATATATATATATATATATATAGTGAATAAATGAGAACAAGGCACGCCGTCAGGTAAATCAAGGTGCAAATCCTGTATGAACAAAAAAAAAATATCTTGATTACATTAACTACATTAGGTTCAATTTATTGTATAAATGTATGTATATATATATATATATATATATATATATATATGTATGTATGTATGTATGTATGTATGTATGTATGTATGTATGTATCTCTATATATATATGTTATTGACTTGTATATTGGTATTATGGTATTGTATTAATGTGTTTATTTGGTTGTATATAGGATTTCATTGTAGTATTTCTTTTAGTATTGATGTTCATTTCAGCCCTTGCATTTTGGATAGTATAGGGGTTAAAATTATTTCCCTATAGACCTCTTGTATCCAATTAGCAATCAGTTGTTCTTTGTGTCTTGATTGGTCTAATCTTATTATATATTAGTGAAAGCACTGTATGCCTTTCTGCTTCTTCCTGTGTCCCTATGGACAATCTAATTGCACCTTTGTCCTGTCACTCCGCCTCAGGCCATGCCCGCCCCCGCACACCTCTCATTTGTCTGCGGTTCACCCCCGCACAACTCTCATTGGTCTGTGGCCAACACCACTGCCACACTGTCCCACCCCTCACTGACCTATAGCACTGGCACACTCTCCCACCACTCACTCACTGAGCTTTGGGAACGCTTGCCAGCACCTAACCCTCACTTCTCTGAGAGATTTGCACCTAACCCTCACTGCTCTCAACCCAGAAAACCCTGACCGCCAGCTACCACGACAGAACTGCACAATCAGGTACACAGTCTTATTGCTTTCAGCACTGCAACATTCCACAACCTCACACAACACCACACACCGCACGCTCACACCGCCTCTTACGGCCTACACTGCCAACACACCTCCCCTTCACCTCACCGCACTGTCTCATCCTCACCTCTCCAATGGACACCGCACCCCCCCCCCCGAGGCAGCAGCGCTGTGTGATCCTCACATCACCAACGGACACCGCACGTGGCCGCATCTCCTCCGGAGATCACACCACACAGAACCAACATTCCCCCTGTCTCCCTGTTTCCCGCGCTTTCACCCCCCCCCCGGCGCTGCTACAGTCAGCGGGGGAGCGGAGCGAGTGCCCGGGACACCCCCCATGGCTCTCAACCACGCGCCGCGCGCCCCAGCCCTCTCCTCCTCTCCCTGTGTCAGCTCCCCGCCGGTGCTCCGCTCAGCTCTCCCCCCCGGAGTTCCGCTCAGCTCTCCCCCCCGGAGTTCCGCTCAGCTCTCCCCCCCGGAGTTCCGCTCAGCTCTCCCCCCCTGTGCTCCCCTCACCTCCCCCCCAGTGCTCCACTCACCTCCCCCCCGGTGCTCCGACAGGCAGTGGACACGCGGCGCCTAAGATGGCGCCGGCCGGAATGACCCCCTTCCTCCCTCGCGGAGTAAGATGGCGGCGGACGGAAGGAGAGGTGACGTGTGTGTGTGTGTGTGTGTCACTGTGTGTGTGTGTGTGTGACACTCTGTGTGTGGGGGGGGACACTGTGTGTGTGTGACACTGTGTGTGTGTGGGACACTGTATGTGTGTGTGTGTTACACTGTGTGTGTGTGTGTGTGTGTGTGTGTGTGTGTGTGTGTGTGTGTGTGTGTGTGTGTGTGTGTGTGTGTGTGTGTGTGTGTGTGTGTGTGTGTTACACTGTGTGTGTGTCACTGTGTGTGTGTCAGACACTCTAGGGTGGGGACCGGAGCTACGCATGGGGGGGGAGCAGGAGCGGAGAGAGAGGGGGGAGCGGAGAAACATACAGGGGGAGTGGAGAGGAGGGACACGGAAATTGTAAGCAACCCCCCCCCCCCTCCTGTCCACTGTCCCCCCCTCCTGTCCACTGTCCCCCCCTCCTGTCCACTGTCCCCCCCCTCCTGTCCACTGCCCCCCCCCTACTGTCCACTGTCCCCCCCTCCTGTCCACTGTCCCCCCCTCCCATCAACTGTCCCCCCCTCCTCCTGTCCACTGTCCCTCCCCCCTCCCCTCCTCCTGTCCACTGTCCCTCCCCCTCCCCTCCTTCTGTCCACTGTCCCTCCCCTCCTCCTGTCCACTGTCCCTTCCCCCCTCCCCCCCTCCCCTCCTCCCCTCCTCCTCCCATCCCTTCCTCCTGTCCACTGTCTCTCCCCCCATCCCCTCCCCCCCTCCCCTCCTCCCGTCCACTGTCCATCCCCCCCCTCTCCCGGGCAATGCCGGGTCTCTCAGCTAGTCCACTATAAAACTATGTCTCACACCTATGCTATCAACCCCTGATGAAGTCTTTTGAGACGAAATGCGTAGGGAGTGTCATGTGGACGTTATATTGTCCAGTTTTATTCAATATCACTCACTATTCTATATACGGGACTATATATTTTAATTTGGAATACACTGATCCCAGCCGGTCATTTGCTGCACTTGCGGGGACTGTTTCTGTTTGTATCCTGTGACGTCATCGAGTTCTCGCGTGACTTGGAGCTGAGAACTCACTGCTGTGACGCTGGATTTGGAGGAAGGTTGCATCCCTCATGTTCCCCGGTACTCGGAGGCTATTATTGGGGCTGCTGCAGTTCACCCACACCGGATACTTCACTGAAGTCACCCGATACCTGGTTCCTGCGTCTGGCTGGTGATTGAGTTGTACTCAGAATTGCTTTTTATTCCGTTATGTTTGTGAGTGTGTTCTTCATATCTTTTACTCCATAAACTATTTGTTTTACTTTTTTACGCTATGAGTGCGCCAGTTTTGTTTCTGTTTTTGTAGATATCTTCAAGGAAGTGGTGTTCCCTTCATTCAGGCTGCAGAGACTCTTTTGGATAGCATTTGAAGTATTCTTCAGATTTGTATTTTTTATATATTTTCTGGACTTTTATCATTTATTATTATATATATTTTATATTCATTTATTGCTCATTTTTGTTTATCCATTTTGTATAGTATAGGTTTTTTTCATCATTAATTGCTTTTTTACATATAGTTGGTTTAGGTTGGCGCCATTTTTCTTTTTTCCTTTTGTGTTTGTGTGTATATATATATATATATATATATATATATATATATCTCAAGTAGTGATAGAGGATAATAGGCCACTAGGGTGCAGCTCTAATGAGGATATATCTATCCAATATTAAATTGAAAAAGAAAATAAGCGCAATCCTATGTACAGTAGGAATGTAAAAATAACTGAGCAATTTATTGAAATAAAAGAAAAATGTGGTTTCTGGACATATGACAATACATATATAAAATATAACACACAATAATGGAGGGTATACCAATAAAGGGAGGTGTAATAAAAATATTAGATGACCAAAAAAATATTGTGGAGGAGTGAAGGATAGTGTTGATGAAAAGTCACTTATTCTTTATGACATAAATAAGAACGACAAATGAGGAGTGTATTGTAGCCGTGTAGGATTATATATGAAGTCATACAATTGAGTATCGATAGCAGGCTGAAAGATATCCTCCATAATGTATGAATGCTGAAAACAACAGACAATAGCAGCAACTGGGGATAGAGGAACGATCTCACCAGATTGTGTATCCACGACGAACCCCAAGGGGTCCCGCGTCCCACCGTCAGTTGCTCCCACGAAAACACGCTGTAAGGTGACCACGTGATACTGATCCGGGTAACACTAGTGACGATCTCCTGCTTCCTGTCTTTCCCCCAGCCTGCCACAGATCTGAAGTTTTAAAGCTGCACACTTCAATGTGTGGTCTCCGATGTAAACAGGAGGATGTCAGACTCAGCCGCAGATGGAACAAAGTATCAGACTTCCAATTCATGCAACCGGCATATACCTAAAGTTTCTTCACTCCTCACTCCAAACTCCTCGCACAAACAGCTGTTGGACACGGTGACGCAAACCAACCCGTTTCATCATCTGTTGTGCCAAATTCTTCAAGGGTGTGTCCTATGGAAATGGTGATGAACCTTTATAGAGCTAATTTAAACCTAATTGGTCAGTATGGAGGGATATAATTTCAACAATTTCACCTGAAATGGATTTCATTAGTAAATGTTCAAAATGAACTGGAATTTAACATATGAAACATAACATTAAATGAAAATAAAAATAGAAATAAAATCATTAAACCATCATATATGCATATAGTGCATACATTTTTTGTTGTAACTCCGCTACATCCTAGTTGTATTATGTTGTATTGGAGAAGTCACCTGAACAAAGTAGAGGTGGAGTGTTGAAATTCTGAGTATAACGTGAGTAATGGTTTGGGTAAGCAGAATATCCCTGCTACGCTGGAAATTCTGTTGCCACAAAAGAGAAATTTGGGGATAGATGTCTCTCTTACAGTCATTACAGTCCCCATACATGCCAAGTTGTGATATCAAATCAGAATGGGTTCCAACTAGGTGGTACAGCCTTCTCTTTCGTCTCTCAAATCAGGATGGATCTCCTATGATGACTCATAGTCTGTAACTGGATCTCCAGAATCGCTTCAAGAGGTATTATATTGATATTCTGGAATGACTGGGATGATTTTAAGTTTCCTTCTATTGGCTTGGTCATTAAACAGTATCCGACAGTTAGATTTCAGAATCACAATATCTCTCCATTGGATAGTGTATCCAATGTTGACAAGTCACCCCCCATGCAGGGCTACACATCTAAGGATAATTGTGCAGGAGTGTGCTAACTGTTGCTCCGTCTCTATAGTCAAAATGAGCCTCTGGATTGAACTTAAACTATATCCCTGGATCCCTGTCTCCCGTGTGTTCATAATATTGGTAAATGAATGTGTTATGAGTCTAAGTGTGTGCCATTAAGTAATAAATGTCCCCAGTGATAAAGATTTAATGTGCATACAGTATGTATGATCATGTACCTCTTATCCTTAAGTCCAATGATGAAGACTGTTACTCCAGCAGCATCCAAGTGCAGCAAGGTAATTGAATGTTAGCGGTGCTAAATATCATTGTCAATTGTGTATAGAAACCGTGATCTAGGTTGTTCATTGCTGATGCTCTTCTAGGGCTATCAGAAAAGTGATACATGCATACTGCACCGACACACTTTATTCGAGCAAATACCCAGTATGTACCTGGCAGATACCTGGAATGCGCCGCTCCTCACCTCTGACAAGCCCCGTTGTGTTTGCCTTCCCAGCCTGGGTTCATGCCTGGCTGACGGGCGGCTGATCTGTTAAATGATAATGATTAGGATTTAATAGGCTGCAATGCTTCGCGTGTCTACCAGATGGCATAAATTCATGAATTGTAATGCAGTATATATATATATACTGTGCAGTATTGCAGCCAGCAGGAATAAAATGCTTCAATCCCTGCCTGGAAAATAACCCAATGCACTCGGGCAGAAAACAGTCACAAACCTCAATACACCCGGGTATACCCGAATTCGTGGGACTAGCCGAGCTCGAATAAAGTGTGTCGCCAGTGTATTTACAGTGCTTTCGTCCATATAGAGATATTCTTGGTGATTCAGTTCAAATATTTATTTATTTATAAAATGTTTTACCAGGAAGTAATATATTGAGAGTTACCTCTCGTTTTCAAGTATGTCCTGGGCACAGAGTTATGATGACAAATACATGGCTACAAAACATAGTTACATTAATTAAATAGGGTTATACACTGGCGACACACTTTATTCGAGCTTGGCTAGTCCCACGAATTCGGGTATACCCGGGTGTATTGAGGTTTGTGACTGTTTTCTGCCCGAGTACATTGAGTTATTTTCCAAGCAGGGATTGAAGCATTTTATTCCCGCTGGCTGCAATACTGCACAGTATATATATATAAACTGCATTACAATTCATGAATTTATGCCATCTGGTAGACACGCGAAGCATTGCAGCCTATTAAACCCTAATCATTATCATTTAACAGATCAGCCGCCCATCAGCCAGGCATGAACCCAGGCTGGGAAGGCAAATGCAACGGGGCTTGTCAGAGGTGAGGGGCGGCGCATTCCAGGTATCTGCCAGGTACATACCGGGTATTTGCTCGAATAAAGTGTGTCGGTGCAGTACATTATATATGATATTGCATGCACAGTTAAAGATAATATGTATTATAGGCGTATGTAACAGCTACCGACCAGATTAAAATGTGACAGCTTTACTTTTGAAAGTGGGGGTGCTTTGAGAGTCTCCGGTAGATTGTTCCAGTTGTGGGGTGCACAGTAAGAGAAGGAGGAGCGGCCGGATACTTTTTTGAACCTTGGGTCCATGAACAGTCTTTTGGAGTCAGATCTCAGATGATTAGTGCTGCATGTCGTAGGGGTGAGGAGCTTGTTTAGAAATGTGGGTAGATTGCCTAGAAAGTATTTGAAGGCAAGACAGGAAAGATGAACTTTGCGCCTACAATCAATTGATGAGCAATCTAGTTATTTGAGCATTTTACAGTGATGTGTGTTGTAGCTGCATTGGAAGACAAAGCTGCATATTGAATTGTAGAGGATATCAAGTTTACTAAGGTGAGTTTGAGGTGCCTTGCCATATACTATGTCCCTATAGTTTATAATTGGCATCGGTGTCTGCTGTGAGATGCATTTTCTGACCAGCAGGAGGATTTGTTCCTATATACAGTAGTACACCTAGTTTGGCATAGGTTTTGCATATCAGGGTATCAATGTGCAACTCAAATGTTAAATGGGAGTCAAACATATGCCCAAATATTTGAAACTAGTAACAGGGGCTAGGATAGTATTAGAGTTGGTTCTGATCTGGAGCTCATTCATTGGAAGCTTTTGAAATGTACTGTAGCCTTGGTCCCAAATACCATTGTTACAGTCTTGTCAGTGTTTAAAATAGTCGGTACTACAGTTGATATCTATAAATGAATCCAGTCTTTTATAGAGGAGTCCATCTGCATATTCCAGTGGTATCCAGTAGGCTTTTTAGAGAAAAGGGGAGTAGATAAACCCCTCATTCAAACCTAAGGGAGTTTGTGTGTGTAGGGTATAAATCCAATTACGCTCCTTCCGAAGGAGTCTATTGTCCCAGTCTCCATTCCTGGATCCCTGTGGTACATGTTCGATGCCGGTGAATTTGAGCTTGCTACTGTCCCCGGTCATGCATCTCCACTACATGTCTCTCAACTGGTGTATCTAGGCAGTTATGAATGGAGCCTATATGCTCCAAAACTCTGATCTTAAACTATGATGGGTCTTTCCAACATATAGTTTTCCACAGCAGCAGGTAATAAAGTATATCACTCCTGTGGTGACACAGTTGATGAAGTCTCTTTTTACAAAAACTTCTTTCTGCTGGGAATTTGAGAATTCTTTTGTAGTTGGTACAGATATGCAGGCCTTGCAGCTCCCACATGGGTATGACCAGGAAGGTCGAGATCCCAAACAGATTTTTTTTTGGCTTTATTTGAAAGGGACTGTGTACCAGTCTATCTTTCAAATTCCGAGTCCTTCTGCAGACAATACTGGGAAAAGGTTTTAGAACCTGCTGGAGATCATGGTCCTCTAAGATGTACCAATGTTTCCGGAAAACCTGATTGAAACTAGAAAATGTACCAATAAATATTATTATGTAATTAATGGTATGGTTACTTCTTGGATCATTACTCAGTAGCTGAGGTCTTGGGGTGATAGCTGCCCTGTGATATGCCTTCTTAATTGTCCCTTTGTTGTGTCCTTGTTCTTTAAACTGGCTACTCATGTCTGCTGCTTCTGTTTTTACAGTACTCAGAGAGTATCGGAAAAAAAAATGTCACAAGTGTTGAAACTGACCTGTAGGTATGGCTTTGATAATATGTGTATTGGCTTTCGGCTCTAAGGAGACTATTAGTGGCCATACATTTTCTTTAAAAAAAGTAAACTATCTCCAGTTTACTACCTATGTCTTTAAAGATTGTTAGATCTCAAATATCAATCTGGTCTTTACTCAATTGACATGTCAGTTTCCGATTTTGCTTATTGTTGTTTAACACCTCTATTAATTTGCACAGCTGTTGTTCAGTGCCCTTCTACAGTAGCAGGACATCATCTATGTACCTCACCCATAACTCCATGTATTTGTTATAAACCTCCAGTGCCCCGCTTAAGACCACCATTACCTCCCACCAGTCTAGATATAAATAGGCATAGGTGGGAGCACAGGTGGTCCCAATTGCAGTGCCCTTGATTTGATGGTAATATTTGTGGTCAAATAAAAAAGTAGTTTTTTGTTAGGGTGAGGTCTAGAAGATTGGGAACAAAGTTGTTATGCGGTTTGGAATGTTGATCTCTTGACTTTAGGAAGTGAGATACTACCATCATACCCACTTTGTGGGGAATGATTGTTTAGAGCCCCTCAACATCTAGGCCTACTAAGAAAGTTTCAGGGTCAATACAAATGTCTTCCAATTTTTTTTAGTACTCATTATATGCCTCTTGGCTTTAGGAGAATGTACCACAATAAATCTGATCAGTAAGGAGATATTTGAAATGCTAGGACATTTCCAGTTTCCAATATCAATACCATAGAGTGCATGTACTAGGGGCTCTTGTGATCCTTGGATCACTTTCTGTATAGATAGATAGGATAGATGGGATAGATAGGATAGATAAGGTAGATAAGATAGATAGATAGATAGATAGATAGATAGATAGATAGATAGATAGATAGATAGATAGATAGGTAGATAGATAGATAGATAGATAGATAGATAGATAGATAGATAGATAGATAGATAGATAGATAGATAGATAGATAGATAGATAGATAGATAGATAGATAGATAGATAGATAGATAGATAGATAGATAGATAGATAGATGAGTATAAACAAAACTAAAATGTAATGCATATAGGGTGAGAGTCCACAGAGGTGGGCAGCAACCCAAAAATGTAAAGAAAGATCATCTCTTTTCATGAAAGCAGTTTACATTTTGCTGCTTATTAATTAATCCTTTAAATAAAGAATTACTCACCGGAGACTGCACTTCAATCAGTGGATCCAGGGCTTCAGGTCGAATTCTAAACAGGAGGGCATCAGATTGGAAGAAGACTATTAGGCCTGAATTTATTCTCCATGCTTTGGTTTATTTCTGTAACACGGATTTCCAAAATAAAGAGATTTATTAAAGCATACACAATGTTTCGACCCTAAGGTCTTTGTAAAGTACAAAAAGCCACTTTTTGCACTTTACAAAGACCTTAGGGTCGAAACGTTGTGTATGCTTTAATAAATCTCTTTATTTTGGAAATCCTTGTGCCCCATCTTCATTCCTTTTGTGTGCCGTGGATTGGATGCAGCCGATCGTACATTGATGGGAGCACCGGTAATTGTATCACTCTTTATCATAATGTGGTGTGCAGCATTTACTCTTTGTTATATTGGTTTATTTATGTACCATCTGGCTGGAATTAAGATGTAATGCTTTTGAGATTCTTATTTGTAACTTTGCCATTGGGTTGGGATACTTTTTCAAAGATTTGGGGGATTTTTATTGGCTATTGGGCTTGAATTGTTTTTTTAATGGTTAGGCATCAGACCTTAATTGTAACGCTTGTGCGAGCCCACAAGCAAGACCTGACTGGCACTGAGGTGGGAAGGATATGCCACACACCCACAGTAGCGGAGGCGAGCCCAGAAGGTGGTTTGCAGCATTGCTGGGTCTGGGTATGAAGAAAGGGTTAATCCAACACTTGCCGGGGTTGGAGAGGTGCACGCAGTTGAAGTCTGTAAGCCTGTGGTCTGGGGTTGGAGAGGTACTCGTAGTCGTTATCCATAAGCCAGGGGTTAAGAGCCAGAGCGAATCCAAATGCAAAGCTACACAAAGTTATGTTCAGCAAGGTATGACAGGAAGAGAAAGTCCTTTATAGGAGACAGGAAACAGTAGGAGAGGGGCGGAGCAGAGGCGGGGCCTCCGCAGATGCCAAGGATAGGCTGCAGGATACAAGGGCTCATATCTAAACTTGCCACGCAGCTGGGGCTCGTTGCGCGCCATCATGCGCATGCACCGCGCACAGCGGAGGTGCGGCGCGTCCGAGGGGGCAGAGCTATGCTCGGTGATCATGCATAGAATCATGCAATACATTTATTTATTTATTTATTTATTTAGGACCTACATTAATTGCCAATGTGGCTATCTTGGCCTCCTTTGAAGGCCTATTTAGCCACAGTGAAAATCAATGAATTTAATGGCTTAGTTTTGATTGTTATTATTTATTGTAATGTCTATTTTGTTTAATGTATTGTTTTTATGCTTTTTAATGGACAAAAGTCTGATTAACCACATTCGCCTTTCAGGACTCTTGCCCATTTCTGTGGGTGGTGTTCTGTACTTTTGTTGGAGATAAGGCTGTGGGTGATATGGGTAGTTCCCCAGGGGTGGGTGGTTAGGCCTCTGGGGTGGTGTGAGAAGCATTATGAAATGAATTACCTTAACAGTTTGTAAAGAAATGTGTATCAATTCTTTACTAGCCACTAAGGTTATCAAAGGTGGTAAGTTATTTATTTTAAGATTGATAATTAAAAAGAAAAAGTATACAGCTTACACATAATTGCTAATCTGCTTATCTATCCATTGAGAGAGTCTAGGTATCCAAAGTGACAATCAATGGTAACTCAACTCAAACGTTTTTTTTTTGTAAATTCTTTATTTGTAATCTACCGTTTTATAACAATCGACATACGGTATACAGTACCTGTACATTACACTACAATACATACAAAAATTGTACCTACTATTCTACATTCCATATTAGCATCACACATATCTGTAAGTATCCTAACCTCAAAACAACATTGTACCTCATGATGTTAGAACTTTAACTTCCATATAAACAAATATAATATCACTAAGCAGTATATTATATAATACAATATAAAATATAAATTGGACTTGATAGCATAAAATTTAAAATATACAATAAGATAACAAACCAATATTAAAAATAATATTAGACAGTCACATAACAAAAATAGCATATCATGACATAATCAAGCCAAGCCCAAGAAAGAAATACTCCTTAGTATCCTGCCTTTGGTAGTTATTTTCCTTATCTAATCTTCTCAATGGGTCCTTTTATAAATATATTCTGTCCATAGTAACCAGAGGAGCTCGAATTTTAACCTTATATCCGTAGTTATATACTGTATGATAGTTGTTTCATTTTAATAACCTCCCACATTCTCATGTCCCATTGCTCTATGTTGGGTACCTCCAGATTTTTCCAATTGGCAGCGATAGTGCATCTTGCTGCATTTAGCAAATGTATTAATAGTGATTTCCAAATTCTCCCTTCTCTATTTAACAGGATAATTGTCGGTCATTTGGAATTCTAATTTTGGTAAAATTGAAAATCTGTTCTAGTATCAGGTCCGAAAACCTCTTTATTTTCTTACACTCTCACCAAATATGAAACATTGTTCAAACCTCTCTACAACCTCTCCAGCATTTATTGGAAGTCCCTGGATAACATTATTTCAGTTTTTGTTGTGTATAATTCCACCTATACATAATCTTATAAGAATTATCTAAGATATTCATTGACAGAGAAGAAGAACTGGGGGTTGTCCACATTTGTGTCCATTCCAGTATAGGATATTCCATACCTAACACTATTTCCCATGCCAGTGAGAAACCTTGTTTAGATTCAATATTATTTTCCATCAGTGTTTTATAGATATATTATATGTTATGTCTGCCTGCACCCAGCAAAAAGAACACTGTTTCAAAAGGATTTACAGTAGCTTCCTTACCGTATTTGTTTTGTTGTTTTTTATGATCATATAATGGAGTATTTGCATATTTGCCATATATTAGTGTTTCCCCTTATACTGTAAAGCGTCAGGCGAAACTAGTTGGCTGGAGAATAGTAGCTGAGGAGCAGAGGATTACTGAACTTAACAGAAATCAATCAGACTGTCTTGAATCCAGTCTCGTGAGATTAAACTTGAGCCAACATGACGCGGAAGATCACTGAGGTACCGATTGTGAAGACCGCAGGATGGGATTTCCAGATCTGAGCACAGAAACAAGACTTAAAAATCGCCGTGAAGTGATTCCTCTGCCTTCTTTAAATCTACACATTCACTCTCACCATCTGAGCGGGCAACTGTATTGTGCTGCAGAAATGCTCATACCGCTCTGAGCCTCAGGCTTGATACTGTTTACTCATCTGCTGCCACGTATGCTGCATACTGCTCACCAGCTATGTCACAGATTAGAATGGTTAAACAGTCCCATTAGGGATTACATTTATTTTATCCATCCAGTGCTTTTGGTGTACTTCACAGCATGTAAGTTCAGTCTGAGCTGGTATTGTGTATTAAGAGCTTCAGTTATACTCTATTGCCACACTGGTTACAAATGCTCTAACTGTAGAGCTATGTTTTAACCCCATATAGGGAATACAGCACCTTCCCTTATCTCAGTTTCCACCTTTACATCTGAGCAAGGGTTATGTGTTACTTATACATTTGTACCATGGTATTCATCTCTTAAACACTAGGATTACTATACAGTATACTGTCAGTCTATTCATATATTGGTTCACATAACCATCTCTGTACTTGCCCCTGGGCACTCTCTACTTAGGGATCTTCATACAGGATATCCTAGCAGTGTTAATTCATCAATCAAACTGAATTAACCTGTTTTAAAACTATTGATCCAGGGTACTCATCATACCCAACATAGGATTGTTAGCGTGCGTCCAATACGTGTCTATTTTAACCACCTTTATTCTATATGTTTGTGACCAATAAAGATTACGTTTTTAATTACACACTCATCATTTGGACTGGGAGTGGGAGAGCTATTCAGTGGGTTCTTTACCACTTTTCGAGGGTAGGAGAACACAGTGTAGTGGTATCCGTAGCAGCGTTTGAGGGCAGGAGACAGACGGGTAGTCGGTATCCATAGCAAGGATCTTGGCATAACTGCAAGAAAAGAAAGATGGCAAGGCATAACAGCATGCTTGCGACCAGAACATGTCACATGAAACAACTGTTATGCTAAGCCAAATTGCAGGTGCAAAGGCTGAGCTTATAAAGAATGATTCAGCCAATCCGGGAACTGCTGGTCAGCAGAGGCTGAAAGTAAAACCAGAGTGCTGATTCGCAGCTGTGCAGAGTGCACACAGCAGAATCAAACTCTGCGTGTCTCTTACATACAGGTAGAACCCAGTAGGATTCACACAGCAGGGACCCCTGCTGTATTAATCCGCAGGGTCATTAGTCTGCAGCGGTCTACCTAATGAGGATCTGACCAAAATCTCGAATTTTGGCGAGAAATTGTCCAATGTTGGTGGCTGCATCTGTAAGTAATTTCAAGACTTAAGCTGTCTCTCATTTTTAATCTTGTCTGTAACTGTTATATGTCCATAATCATATTATCTCTAACTGTTCATGAAATGCCTGTAAATTGAATGTATAACCTCTGTTCATTTAATCTAACCATGTATTGTCACCATAACTCTGTGGCCAGGACATACTTACAAATGGTAGATAACTCTCAATGTATTATTTCCTGGTAAAACATTTTATAAATAAAATAATTAAATGGCATTGTACACCACAACAATAACTATTAGTGCTATTGCTCTTCCTAATACAGTACATTGAAAATAAAAGTTACTCTGACTTTTTTCTATGTTGGGTAGTAGGACACTCTGTACAGAGGAAATTGAAATGGATTTCACCTTTAACAATAAGGCTCCTTTTCGTTTAAATTAAGAACCTTTATTTAATATGTTTTTGGCATTTTGATTTTTTTTATATTGTTTGATCTGTCTCTTTAAAGTGTATAGGTAAATGTGTGTGTGTGCATATTATGATGTAACCATTTGGGAGTAAAGACGACAGAATTTTAGCACTATCTGTTAACCATGCCCACTGAGGAAGCTGAAGGCGATAGGTGAGTTGGAACAATAGCTATAAACCGTCTGCTAATTCACATGGCTGCTTAGGTTGTTCCTTGTTTTTCTCCCTGTATTTGTGTTTCAGATGGAAGAGAAAATGTTGTCTGTTTTCACAGACTCTGATTCACATTGGATGTATACCTTTTCTGAGGAGGTCAACTTGCAGCTTTTCAGGTGATGCCATACTGATTGCAATTTCTATCTGTCGAAGCTTTCCATGCTGTCATGGAATCTGTGCAGCGAAAACAAGTTTTAAAGCACCAAGGAATATTGTACTGTATGTACAGTATGACTATCTGCAAGCTGCTGCAGTATACAATCTACTCATGTGAGTGATGTCAGTGATGAATATAAAAGGAGGATATGCTTTTACCTGCTGATGGTGTGATATCTAATTGGCAAATCTCCTGGAGACAATTGGAACATTTATAGCAGCTATGTATTGTTTTATAACATATAAATCTCACTCTCTGGACACTTTGCACCTTACTATAGTCTAGCTTTGTTACAGTATATAGAGGCCGTCATATACAAGACTCTGTGAATCAGTATTTGTAGTCTCTACTGCTTCAAAAAGAAGAAGGGAGGTAAAGATAATGAAAACAGTGTTGAATATAAAGTGGGCTGCATCTTTAGGTGCCGTTTGGAAAAAATATTTTCAACCAAGTTCCTTTTTGGACTGTTCAACTCTTTCCCTGTAGAGACTATTGGAATAACAGATAAACCAACCTTTTAACCTCAAACAGCCATGTGAGGTTATTTGAAATACTGTATTAGCATGGTATTATATGTTATGTCTTCCTCTTTTCCTATCACACTTTCCCTATTTTGTGATACTTTGTGGGACATATAGACCCTTTTTTTTTAGACATACTGTATAGTTATGGTACAGTATAACAACAACAAAAATATTTTTTTTTTTTTGTATGTTTTTAATGAATTTGTGTAATAATATGCATAAACAAACAAATAAATGTATACACCGCTCTCAATAATATTACAATTCTACTGAATCTTTTAATCTCTGAATAACAATGGGTGCAACCTATGTGCTAGTAAATGAATATTTACAAATGAGAGAGTTTGACTGATAGTCAGCAAATCCTCCACAGAAAGCACATTACCTTGCTGCACACCAAAGTGATCAATTTTTTTTCATTTTCTATGCTTAAGTGAATATGAAGTGCTCAAGTGATAATGAAATAAAAATATTACTATAAAAACTTTTCCCACGTGGTGCAGTTGGCTCTTATTGCAACCTTTTAGGTTTGCAAACCTTGTTTGAATCTTTTATCCGCTTGCCATAAATGTAACTTAGTTTTGTATATAATATGTCAACAGTTCAGATCAATTAACCAATTAAACAACTCCTCCTTGAGTTTATATGCTGGTGTAAAGAACACTAATTTGAAAAGGTCAAACAACACTAAACTATCATATAAAAGCTGTATGTTTGACAGCGCAGCTCCAATTTCGCTGCCTAATTTTACTATAAGATAGTGAAAAAAGAACCAGTGTTGTCAATTAATTGTGGACAAACATCAAGTTTAGATCCTAATGTTTTAAACCAGAGACAGAACATAAAAAACAGACAGAGCTCAGTGCTATATCCATTGACTCAAATACACGGTACAGTGCCTATATATATATATATATATATATATATATATATATATATATATATATATATATATATATATATATGTCTTTTGAATAAAATGGTATTTTAGTTTAACTTTTTGGCCAAAGTGTCGTAAGCCCTTGAGCCCCACCAAGGCAGACCACGTCTCAAGGGTCCTAACACTAAAATAAATTCTTAATAACCTGTACATTACCAGGAAGAATGATTTATAATAAATCTGTCAAAATTAGTTGCATAGTTCTAAGTATGAGTGCTTTTCCTGGTATTGTACAGGTTAATAAGAGCTTCAATCAGACTTAGAACTATGAGACGTGGTCTGACTTGGAGGGGCTCAAGGGCTTACGACACTTTGACCAAAGAGTTAAACTAAAAGACCATTTTATTCAAAAGATATATATATATATATATATATATATATATGTTGTGGTTATTTTGGGGGTTCAATATGAGTTTATAGGGGTTCTGTATGTTTAGATCCTAATGTTACCTAAACTAGCATATAAATACTGTGTACCCTCCCTCTGGAAGTTATTCTCTTACAGTATGCGTACACACCACTCATAGACATTAGTGCTGGGTAAAATCACCATAGAGATGATCCGCAGATGCGCGCGCACCATACCACTCTGGCAATTGTATCCATACTGTAGCGCATGTACACAAAGCCCCAGTACAATAAAATCATATTAAAAAGCATATTGAACGCTCAATATTAAATTATATTTGTTAATTTAGAAGTTTATAATTTCAAAATCTTCTGCACATGTTTGCACTATTATTTTAGTGAAATTACAGTGTTAGTATATCATATTAAATGAGAAAATCGGTCCATGAATTGATGTGATCTAACCTTGATTTATTATTGAGCCATTGTGGATAGAAGTCTAAGAATTACAACAGAATGTTGTCAGAATTTGCCTAGGTAGTTGGGGTCCAGAGTTGTCAGTTCCCCTATAAATGTACCCAGGAATCAAGCTCAACATTTTAACAAGGCAAGGGACTGCACGACCCCTGCCTGTTACAGAATCTAAATCTTTGGTTAACTCTTCATAAAGATCAAAGATTGCTGCTGAGCTCAAATGATAGCGGCTAATAATTTCCTCCTCACTAAGCCCTCCAAAAGTGTTTGGTCACAGTATAACTGATGGCAGGGCACCATCTCTCTCCTCGCCTCTCTCCTCTGTCCTCTCCCCTCTCTTTCCTCCCTCCTCTCCCTCTCCTCTCCCCCCTCTCCTGTCACCTCTCTCCTGTCCCCTCTCCCCTCTTCCATCTCCCGTCTCCCTTCTAATCTTGCCTCTCTACTCTCTCTCCTCTAAAGCAGGGCTCTCCTTCTCAGCATTATGTGTCTCAACTCTATCTCCACCTCTGCATCCGCCATCTCAACCACAAAGTAAGTGTGGGATTTAATTGGTATAAGTAGGTATGTCATGAAGACATGTGACTTCAAATAATTAATGCTGTTACAACAAATAATAAGAAACAATACCCTCCATGTGTGTTTAAAAAGAATGAATATGTGTTCATTATCATATCCTAATCGTTAGAACTTGATATTTATTGAAGATGTGCCATATCTAATCGTATACCTTGGTTAGACAAATAAAAACAGATTTTTCTAATGTCATGATTTGTCAAGTACCCAACAGTTTGAAATTGGAGTGCCAATTAGCGGTTATAGATAATTGTTAGTCAAGCATTTAAGCATTTTGACTTTTACATTCCCACAATCCACAAAATCTTCACATGGGAATTTAAAAAAATATATATATATTGAAGGATTGATTGAAAGGGCTAAAGGGCTAAAGACCATAGTAATAAAAACATTATTGCTCGATGACAGAATAAAACATGTATTGAATAGGTTACCCATGATTGTTCAAGGTTTAAACGTATGTAACCAGCGAGACCATATGTCACAACTGTCAGAATAATTATCTTTATACTGCAGTGCCAACGAGTATTCTACAATAATTCTGGGGCAATCACCAACAAGACCCAGGTACATGCTGGGTACATGCTGGCAGACAAACTAATGGCTCATCGGATTAACAGCGGGGGTCCTTGGCAGTCCCATTCAAACTGAATGGGACTGCCGGGGACCCCTGCTGTGTTAATCCGATGGGCCATTAGTCTCTGCAGAAATGTCACTGAAATGTTGCAGCATGTACTCAGCATGTACCTGGATCTTGTTGGTGATAGCCCCAGATTTTCCAAGGCAAGTTTAAGGCAAGTTTTAGAAAACTCGTCGGGGCACATGTATGTTGAAGCTGCAGTTCAAGCTGCCGTTTAAAAAAAAATATATATTTTTCCCATTCAATATGTGCATCAATACAATCTGCACACTGACAAGTGATTAGCTAAGCTGCAGATCGATCCGTTCTCCTGTAATTGATCACTTGCTCAGAGTTATTTAATTCAGTTCTTGCACAGCATTGTGGGCAATGTAGTCCTGGAATATGATTGACTGGGCAGTTACTAGATATAATTGTTGCACTGCTAGAGAGAGGGCAGTGCTCAAGAGGTAGAGCCTATCAGAAGGGGAAGGGGGATGTAACTTAGGAAATAATTCCTTCATTACAAATGTAGCAGGGTACCCCCCAGACTAAAATTCTGCCCTAGGGCTGGCAGTAAACCCTGGTACTATCAGGTTGCCAGTAGTTGGTATGGGGTTTCCCCTTCACCTTTGGTACTGCACTTGAGTGACAGCAGGGGGTGGTACAGTACATCCTGTTGTAGCTGGGACAACGGGGTGCCTGCCTCCTGGCTTTCTTAAGGGCAGGACCGCCCTAAAGTTAGTTGTTGTTCCTTCCCTCTGAGGAAGGCAGGTCACACAATTGGGAGCCTGAGATTTGGGCCTTCCCATGTGTTCTTCCCTCCGGGGAGAGTGAGTGTGGACCATACCTCTGTCTCCGCTAGGGAGGAGGGGAAGAGCTAGGATGGCTGCGGGTGCCCTTGGCCTGTAGTGACAGTCCAGGGACCATCACCCAGTGAATGCTGACAGACTGTATCCGGCAGAAGACTGCTGAGTAACTGTTACTGCAGCAAGTAGTAATAAACCATTCCTGTTTGCAATATATTTCCTGCCTGGTGCGTGACCTTACTTGGGGGAGAGGTAATTGTTCTATCGTGGAAAATCACCTTCAGTTCCTGGAGTCCACAGCAGGTGGAGATGCTGCACTGCTAAGAATATATGTGGGATATGAACCCCAGAAGCCTGTTCCTGTGTTCCCACTACCACCGGCGGATGACTCTGCCCTCCTGTTGTCAGCAGGTATATGCACCATACACCCTGTAATGGCCCTATCTGCAATTGGGTGGGGGAAACACCATTACACAAACATTAAAAATGTCTTTAAACCATTTTTTAAAATGCTACAAGTATTTTCTCATAGTACAGAACTGATTTATTTAAAAAAAAAAACACATGTAGGATATTGCTTGAACTGCTGCTTTAAAGGTGCCGTTCTAAGTGACGATTTCACTTTATTGTATGAATTGTCTTGCATTAAATATGTGCATCAATTCAAATGATTAGCTATGTTGAAGATCGATCAGTTGTCCTGTAATCGATTGCTTGGTCAGGTCATTTAATTCATTTATTGCCCAGCATTGTGGGAAATTCTGGCCATCAATATTATAGGACTGGCCACTTACTAGATACAATTGGTGCATTGCTAGAGCGAGTCCAGGGATAAAGAGGTGGGGCCAATCACAAGAGGAAGTGGTTGTCACTTTGCTAAAGCTTTCAACATTAAAAACATTCCACATTTTTATTTAAAATGTATGGAATGTTTTATTTATATATGTGTAAGTATTTTGTCGTAGCACATAAATTATTTATTATTTTATACACACATGTAGGATATTGTTTGAACTGCACCTTTAAGACATCCCGATAGAAATCTCCAGCAAGCCTGCTGAGCGTAAATGTTCATATACCGCCTATAGATCCATAACATCAATATGTGATATCTTAACCCCTCATAACCCAAGTAGTGATACAATAAGGTCCTAAAGTTCAACGCTTAGATTTATTAAAACTCATACTTTCAAGACCACGGCATCATAACTACAAAGCAATATATGTAAGCTCCAAAGACTCCATGCTTTAAACATATGTGTAAAAACTGCATTTATTTTTCTAAGTACCGTCTCACCGCTTCACGGCAGCTTCTCACCACCCTTTTGTCAACTTTTCCTGGTGAGACGATTTTGAGACGAAATCTCAATTCTAGAGTAGCTATTAGCCTCGATAAGCTAATTGAGGCTACTGGAAAAACATGAGTTTGAAAATCTGGCGATAAGTGGCTTATCGCCGCGCGTTTGGAGATTTTTTTTTCTCGACAAATATTTTTGACGAAAAGATCTCATCGCTGACTAATCAGGGCTTACTGAATAGCAGTAGTCTTTCTTGGCGATAAGGTGGCGATAAGTGACTTATCGGAGCTTTGTGCATAGGCCCCTTAGGGCCTCATGCTATAAGTAGTGATAAACACCTTGTCGCCAGCTTATTGCCAAAAAACCCTACAGCGATTCTGTTAGCCCTGATAAGCTGGTGATAAGAGCAAAAATCGCCGTGTTTTTTGCTGAAAAAAAACCCCCGCCAAACGCGTCTCAATTAGCCACTTATCGCCTGCTTCCCAAACTCATTCAATTCTAGTAGCCCCGATCAGCTTTTCGATACTGATTGCTGCTCTAGAATGGAGATTTCCTCTCCAAATCATCCCGCCACAAAAAGTTGGCAATAAGGTGGTGAGAAGCTGCCGAAAAGCGGCGAGACGGCACTTAGAAATAAAAATTTATTTTTCCTGCATCGGATTGAAGCCGGGAGACTCTGGAGCTGATATCCAGTAATATCAGCACCGGAGACCCCCGGCATTAATCAGATGCATGAAAAATGCATTTACAAGCAACGTCATGGTGCAATGAAGGGGTTAACCACAAGTGCCATGATTATTGTGGCTAGCAGGCGTGGGTGAAGGTGGTATTTGGCCATCAAAGGAATTTAATCAAAACAATAAAGACATAGAAAATAAAAGTCAATAGAGGAACTGCATTTGCCAAAAAATGCATTGGCTCTCACTGTATTCATCTGTACCATAAACATGCCCAGATACATTAGTCAATGGGCAATGAAAACATAAAAAAGGAAAAGTCCAATCAAAGAATCTGGAAAAATAAAAGTACACACATTCAATATTTATCTTACCTTTAGATGCGTTGGTGTTCTGAATCCTGGGGAATCGGCAAGATCTCGTACCGTGACGTCACAAAACACAATCCAACGTTATCCAGGACAGGACATAAAAATTCTTCTTCTCTGATTATTTCTTGTTTTACTTTATCTTATGTCTTTATCTTCTTCTGTTAATCCAATAACCCAATGCTAAATGCATGATGTTTACCCGACGGCTTCTTGAGCTCATATGAAACGTCACAGCCTTAAATATGGCTTTTGACGTCATATTTGGGCAGCAAATGGTTCAACCACATCTGATTTGCTGTGGAAACCATGTGCCCACTTTTTTAGTTTAATGTGACGTCATGAAAGGGACTGAAGCCAGCCAATCAGAATGGCTGTGCTTCCTTTTCCTTTAACATGACGTCCCCAAATCCAACATGGCGTCGTAACATGGTATTTTAGCCAATCAGATTGTGAGAACTATATCCCCAATCTGATTGGTTGTAGTAGACTATGTGACAGAGTAATTCTTGGGAAGGGATGTGACGTCATCCAAATGGAGTCACATGGTCTATTACAACTACAACTTTAAAGAAGATAAAGTCCAAACAAATTTTAAAAGTTATAGGTCAATATCAAAATATATTCTAAATTACTAACGAATAGACTAGGCCATATCCACCCCAACTGATCCACCCTGACCAGGTAGGATTTATTAAGAACAGGTAAGCAGCGGACAACACCAGATGAATAAATCAACCTAATTGAATTGGCTACCAATAAAAAGACCCCGAGCATGGTGTTAAGCCTAGATGCTGAGAAAGCCTTTGATAGAATAAAGTGGTCATATCTAAAAGCAACCTTGGGAGTGTTTGGCGGTAAAATATTAAAGGCAATTAGGGCACTGTATACTAACCCAGTCGCAAGGGTGACCCATCAGGGCTCTCCATCTAACACCTTCCAGATCAAGAGTGGTACAAGACAGGAGTGCCCACTCCCGCCCCTGTTGTTCACCTTATGTATGAAACAGCTAGTGGCCCAAATCAGAAACGCCCCAGATATTTGGGGTATTAAAATTAAAGATCAATTGCATAAATTAACTTGATATGCAGATGATGTTATATTGGTACTATCAAAGCCACTCACCTCCCTACCCAATTAATTTAATCTGCTATGTAAATTCAATAGAATATCGGGCTTCAAAATAAATCAAGCCAAATGAGAAGCCCTAAATATGAATCTGCCCAAAGATTTAGAAAGACTTATCTCTATAAACTTTAACTTTAACTGGCAACCAGTAGCTATTAAGTATTTAGGAATTTACATCGCCAACAGCTATAAGACTCTGTACAAAGTGAACTACCCTAGTATACTGCAAAATCTGAAAGGAGATATAGGGCGATGGTCCTCATATAGTATTTCCTGGTTCAGAAGGATGTGCTGTATCAGGATGAATCTGCTCCCCTGACTTCTCAATTTGTTCCAAACCTTGCCAGTGCTGGTGGAACTGAAGGATATTTGCCTGGTGCAAAAATTAATATCTAAATTTATATTGAAAGGCAAAACCCCAAGAGTTAAAAGTAATATTCTAAAGAGACAAATCTAGTGGGATGGCTGGTGGTACCTTGTTTGTTGTCATACTATAGGGCGGCCAAATGATGTCAAATTATACAATGGCATACAAATCCTTTGCAAAAGCAATGGGTGGATCTGGAAAGGGAGATATGCTCTCTGTTGACATTAAATAATCTGATTTGGACCCAAAAAAGGGTGCTGAAATCCATCCAAGAGCCGCTTTCCTCAATGACCAATTCGCCACCAAATTTAGATGTTCCTTGACTTCCAAAAATTCACAAATGACCCTACTACTCGATAACCTCGACTTTGCTCTGGGGCTGAATAGTATGGATTTTAAAATATGGAAACAAAATGGATATTGTAGACTCAAGGATCTGGAGGGTAGAATAGGTATCAAAACCTTTGACCAAATTAAGTCAGACAAAGACATTCCCAACTCTGAATTTTTTAGGTACCTGCAGATCCGGGCTTATTATAATAAAATGACTCCCCTGCCCCCCTTGACGAATTTCAAAAACCTCTGTATATCAGAAACAGATACGAGGGAACTAACCTCTCTACTGCAAAAAGGAAGTAATCTGTTCTGGAGCGGAATATACAAGGAAACTCCCATATATAGCTAAATGGGAAGCAGACTTAGGAGAGGCATTGGAATCAGAGGATTGGGAGGAGATTTTTCTGGCAGCTTAGAAAAGCTCAATCTGTATGACTTTACAGGAGAACGCATATAAAGTCCTAATGAAGTGGTATCTCACTCCACTTAAAATATCTAAATTCGCCCCAGGTTACTCACCATTATGCCCTAGACAATGTGGAGAGCTAGTGGACTTGTTACACATGCTGTGGTCTTGTCCTCGTTTGACTCTACTATGGGAGCAAATTAAGGATTGGCTACAGATGATTTTGGGCCTCGTAATCCCTATGGACCTGTGGCTGTTCTTGTTAAACAGACCTTTGCAGGATATATCCAGATCAAGCTCTTAATTAATTGCCCACTTTTCTACGGCAACGAGGTGGGAGATTGTGGCACTGTGGAAACAGAGTGAGATTCCAATGGTGGCCAAAATTATTAATACAATTTGGTTTGTGTGCCTGATCTGTGTCTGGCCCAGACGGACATCCCAGGAGTGAGTTCCACCACTATACTGCTTTGATAGTTCTAGATGCATTCTTCTTTGACTCGTAATAGGGGTTTTGGGACCTGAGATTGGGACCGCATGGGAGACAAGGTGAGCTGACTGCAACTAGGGAACTAGGCCAAATGGTAGATGCTTTCACGAGATTTGGGACTAAATTAAATAAGTCTAGATAACAAAAGACAAAATAGACCTTCGCTACAATACCGTCTCCCCTCTCCACTTACACATTTCACTGTGGTTGTTTCTTTATAATTTTATATGATTTTCATGATATTTGAGACTACCAATTCATCTTGTTTGATAGTTTAGAATGAAATGCAACATGTCTGAAGCTAATATTTTCAAGAAAATGTAAGTTGCAAAAAATAAAAAAGGCAAAGTTGGAATGGCTATGTACGAAGAACCATAAGACCTTGTCAATTGAGAATTATAGAACATTGAAGTTCTATAGAAAATAAAGACAGAAGACACCCAGTCTCTAGGCATTGTGACATAGTCGCAGGATAATTGGCAGCTTTCTGTCTAAATTTATAGAAGAAAGTGCAAACTTAGTATGGAAGTGATCTATTCAACAGTTTCACAGTTGCTGAGACTGTGGGATAGAAACTCCAGGTCAGAGATCAGTGGTTCCATTTTTTCCCTCACCTGCACTCCTAATCACTAGAACAGGTATTTAGAGCAGAGTATTTACTTTTTCAGTCTCTCTTCTAGAGCTTAGAGGCTGGGGCACGCTGCTCCACTGTATCCAGTTTGGGGATGACGCCCCCTTCATTACCTTCGCTGTTTGGAAGCATTGCCTGGACTCTGGGGATGCTGTCCCCCATCTATCAGTTAAGCTATGTCTAAAAACTGTGGATATTATTATGCTGTATCTAGTGACCCTACAGTAAATGAGAGGATATTGTTTAAACTGGGGATCCAGGTTAGTTGGTCCAGTAACAGTTAGAGGCATATTCTGCAGTGTAGTTAGATCCCTGAAAGGGATAGGATTTATTTATATGATTTCTTTGGTTCCTTAAAGTGACAATGTGTGAAATATTATATCACTGATATGAGTAAACCGCTGAAGGTTAATAACAGACTTCCTCCTCTTGCCTATACCTGTTAAAAAGCTGCAATCCCTTAGTGGGATGAAAATAAAGCAGACAGAAGCTTGAGTTAAGCAAAGTAATGCAACGTAATGTATTATCATTTCTCTAATTAACCCTAGAAGACTGTGGTGTGAAGAGCCCAGACAGACGTCAGCGCTACAAAAGAGGGGCGTTTGTCACAGCATTTTATTAATTGTTATCATGTGGGTGTTAATAACTTATCTTCTGGGGGTATAGAACATATACCCACCACTATCAGAGGTGGAGAGCAACTAATTGTACTTAATCACCATGCAGTTTGGAATCTTTACCTTAAAACCCCTCATGGTATAAATGTCGATTGGGAATTATGTCATTTTTATAATAATTTGACTTTTCTTTATATATTCTTTAATTTCTTATCTGTTAATGACATGTTTTATTTCATTTCTTTCCTTAAATATTTGAATGAAATAGTTTCCATTTATTACTGTTGTTATTACACAACATGATCTGTTTATCAAAGATTTGTGTCATAATTATGGTAATTGTGTATTTATTTATTTATTTTACCAGAGAACATGTTACATGTATGTTTTTAAACTTATGTTGATATAGTTAATATATTCTTACATCCATTCTGACAATACCACATCTCTAACTTTTAGCGCATATTATTATACTAAAGTTGGTTTAGGGGCTCTATGAGAACTACAGTACAAGCTTTAATATTTTGAGATCTAACCCCAGATTCCACCACATCATAAATGTAATGATGCTCGTCTCACGCAGGAAACATACCTGCAGGACTGAGGTAGGAAGGTGAAAGAACCGACCTGAGCCGAGGGACAAAGTCCTGATAGAGTAGTGAGTTGAAAGCCGAAAGTCAGGGCTGGAAGCAGAGTTACATAGTCGGTGTGGATGCAGAGGTCGAGGCAGGCTGAAATTAAAGGTTAGTCAAGGTAATTGAGCCAGGTCTGGTAACGTAAGAGACAAAAAGCATAAAAGTTTTGCATGAACACAGCAAGAAACTGGAACTTTGCTTGACAAAAAGTGTTTGTAGAAACTATGTGGTCCCTATTGGTATATAGGGATGGAATTACATATAGTGTTTGAATGTGTAAGAGACAGCTGTGTGTGCATACATATAGCTCAGTATGTATAGAAATGGCCTTTAGCACTCATCAAAGAGAGTTCTCTTGTGTTAGTAGTGACTCATGAAACTGCAGTCTTGGTTTAGGCCACCGCTAAGTGTCCCAAACAGTTGCATACATTTGTATTCATGCAACCGTATTTCTTTCGGTGTTCTAAGATTACCTTTGAGTATGGCCACCATCAGATCGTTCATCTTATGGCTAGAGACAGAGAAATGTTCACCGACAGGATTGTCTATTGTTCCGCGAGTGATGCTGTGGCGATGCAGATTCATTCTATTGTGTATCCCCTGTCCCGTCTCACCTATGTAGTAGCAGCCCCCTGGGCATTTCATGCACATGATGAGGTACACGACATTGCTGGAGGAACAGGTGAACCTTCCTCTTATTTTGTACTCCAGATTCCTGTGTGGTATTTGTATTGTGCCCGCTGTGTGGAGCATTGCGCAGGTTTTGCATTTTGCGTCCTGGCATGGTCTTGTCCCGCATTAAGTTGTACTGTTGAATACTTTACTCCTCACCATAATTTTCTTGATATTATGATGTTGTCTGTATGATAATAAGGGTGTTTTAGGGAAGGCCTGTTGCAGTCTTGTATCTTCCTGGAGAATGAGTTGTAGTTCCCTGGCGATCTTGTGTAAGGCTTCTAGGTGTAGGTTATATGTAACCACCAAAGGTACCCTGGCGCTTGTCTCTTTTTATCTGTATTCAAGGAGATAACTTCTTGGTATTCTGGTGGCTTTGTGGATTTGCTGGTCTACAATTCTGTGGTTATATCATTGGTTTATGAAATCCGATCTCAAGGCTGGTCTGGTTGTATCGCATGGCTTGACTGTAGATGGTTACATGATTAGTGTGTGTCGGCTGGAAGCTGTTGTCCCTTAAATACAGTAGATGGCTCTGTCTGTAGGTATGCAGTATACAAAAGTCTGTAGTTGGTTGTTCTTTATAGTAATAGTGGTGTCTAGGAAGTATACTTAGTTTGGGAATGGGTGAGTTTGAGGTTGATGGTCGGGTTGAAAGTATTGAAGTTCTTATGGAACTGTAGGAGGTCCTGTTCACCAGAGGTCCAAATCAGGAGGATGTCATCGATGTACCCAAGGTATGTAAGGGGTTTAAAGTTACAGGTGGAAAGAAAGTCACTTTCCAGTTTTACGCAGAACAGATTGGCATACTGTGGCGCCATCCAAATGCCCATAGTGGTCCCTGTTGTTTGGAGGTATGTGTAATTTCCAAATGTGAAGTAATTATGGGTCAGAATAAATTCGATGAATTTAGTCACTGTCTCTGTGAGTGGCTATTGTGGTCCCAGAAATTATCTGCAGGCTGAAATCCCATCTTTGTGGGGGATGTTTGTGTTAAGTGATTCTACATCCATGGCTGCTAGTAGTGTTCCTGTTGGGAGGGGGCCTGTAACAGGGGAGTTATCCCTGTTCAAGTAATGTGCCTCTAATCCAGCAGTGTGGTGGTTAACTGCTGGTAGTCAATTAACAAACACCACCTGCCTGATTAGATTGCTTAGAAAAGCCTGTCTTTTGAGACAGGAAGTGAGACTCCATAGCTCACACCTGAGCTGAACTTGGAGACACTTGTCTTGAGCCCTGCCAGAAGAAACAGCAGAGCTGCTTTCAAAACACAGGGAAAACTTCTAATCCTGAATGCGGACACACCCTGAGGAAAAGGGAGCTGAATCAGGGACAGAGAAGATTTTCCCTCCAAACCACAAGGAACAGATAAGACTTTCATTTATGAGACTTTCTATATCTGCTTATTTCATGCTATATGTTTGGGGCTGGGAGACATGCTTATCTAAGGGAGTTGTGAACCGCATAGTATTTCACTAGAAATACTCCCAAGTGAATAGAAGCTTTGTTTACCCCTTGTTTGGATGGTTTCCGGATGTTAAGGAAAAGGTGCAATAAAAGGCTTATTTAATTTCACTATAACCAGACTCCCTTGCATACCTCTGTGAGCATCCGCCTACAGGGCCAATGGCATTAAGTTTGTTTGGCAGGTCGGTGGTGTCCTGGATATAGCTGGGTGGGTTCCTGACAGTGGTTTTAGAATGGCTTCACCCAGCCAGAAATATTCTCTGTCAGTGTTCCAGATCCAGAGATAATTGGGCGCCCAGGTTTACCCTCTTTGTGAATTTTAGGGAGCATGTAGTATGTCCAAGGTTTGGGGTTAGCTGGTATCAGGTCCAGAGTTTGTTCAATTGTGTGGATCGGGAGTGTTTTAATGATCCTGTTGAGTTCTCTATGGTTTTTTTTAGTTGGATCCTCCCGCAGTTTGGTGTAATACTTTGCACCAGTGAGATTTATGTCAAAAGGAGTGCTACTGAGCGTGGCCAATGTATACAAGAAAAGCCCAATGCTACACCCAATTTGACAAAATATATATTAATTAGTATATAGTCAAATACTTCAATAATAATATTCTCATGAATAAGGGTCATTTAGTTAAATCCTTTTGCCAAAGCGTTATAAGCCTGCAAGCCAACGTCAAGGCATAGCCAAATATTAGAGAAGGTGTACAGGGTTAACTCTGACGCGTTTCGGGACCGGAGTCTCTTTGACAAAGGGACTCCGGTCCTGAAACGCGTCAGAGTTAACCCTGTATCCTCATGACCACTTAATAAACTATTTTTATTACCCATACTTGTTTGTAGCCCCCACTTTTCAACAGCTGTGCTCCGCCATTGGACCCCACGGGACTGCCTTCTCTTCACATGTACCGGCGTGACACACGCATCAAACAAAGACCGAGCTGCTACTCAAGTGAGTTCTATTTTATTTACATCAAGATTATCCATCATGGTATGTACTTTTGTTTTACTGGGAGTTTCTACATGACCTTTATGGTATATATTGAGATCTGTTTGATCTTTCCAGCATTACTTGTACAATGCTATGTTTATATTAGTAAAATGAGTCTCACGTAGCATTTATTCATGCTCTGGTTTCTTTGCTAAACATTATTGCGTTCCTGGGAATATATATACATGTTCCAAGGCTAGCTGAGCCCTGAACATTGGGAATACATCCCTTACACATAGCCAAATATTAGGCTCTAACACTAAACTGTTTAAACTTCTCTTTTACCTCTGTTGGAAGAGATGATTGCAGGGTACTATACCGATTGTAGTAAATCTTACTGAATTCACTATGATGCTGTGGTCTATTGTGCTATTTCTTAATTATTTGGCACTAGTGTCATTATAATATCACTTACTACAGGTGCAGTATTGACATCACTGACTGCCGTTGCTAGCTGATGACTATGGTTTTAAGTGCTTTTATTGTGATAGGCTATGGATTGTTTCGCTTATTTGTATTTTGCTACAGTATGTAAAAAATCATTGGTTTATATTTTGAGATACACCCTGAGTGCCTTCATTTATTAAGGTTTCTTGTCACATCATCTGTGTGTGACACTTTTTTAATTATATAATGGATTTGTACCTCAGAGGAGCACTAACACTCATCACCATAGCATATAGCTGTATAATTAATGTTATAGGTTTATATACGTTTTTTATTGTTACCATTGCAGGTCTGCTTTTTTTTGTGTATTTACCAAAATATTTTAAGTCACGGTCATTCCCCATCTGTAGTTCCTAACACTACTATTACTGCAAGAAGCTCTCATAACCACTCTAATGGAGGGAGAAGCACCTTAATAGACTGGTAATTCACAGGTGCACAACAAGAACTGCAATTTAAAAGGTGGGATGAGTGAGGTTGAAACTAGGGAGGAGTGTTCACAAACCTTAACATTGTTTACCAATAAAAATTTACAAACACACCCAGACCCTGTAAACCCAGATCCCAAACACACCACATCATATATATTTCAGTCAAAAGGAGAGCCACTAGGATTGGCACCTCCTGTATAGAACAAAAGACAAAGGGGGTTATGTACTAAGCTCCATTAAGTCACGTTTAGAGCGCAAAGTGCTCTTAGAATGTGATGTTGCGCTGAACACGATGCACTAAGCTGCGCAAACAGGCAGTTTGCGCTCAAAAACTGACTATTTTCAGGAAATTTTTCTAAGTCAAACTTTGCTCGTTCGTTACCCTGTTTGCGTTAAATTCTGCCCTTAAGCGGGATGCTCTAAGCAACGCAACCTTAGCGTACGCGAAAGTTGCGTTGAACAGAACATGTCAGCTCAATCAGAATGGCTGTGCTTCATTTGCCATTAAGATGACGTCACGAAGCCGGCGTCACATGGTATTTCAGCCAATCAGATTGTGGGAAACAATTCCACACTCTGATTGGCTGAAATACCATGTGACGCCGGCCATCTTGGATTTAGTGACGACATCTTAAATGGAGCACAGCCATTCTGATTGGCTGGCATCATTCCCTTTAAGTGACGTCATGTAAAAAAAAACAATTAAAGTCGGAACATGGTTTGAACAGCCAATCAGGTGGCTGTTAACCATTTTGAGCAAGCATATTTAAGGCCGTGACGCCTCATTTGAGCCCAAGAAGATGACGAGAGAACATCGGTTAGGATTTACCATGGGGTTTTTTGGATTGACAGATTGAGAAAGAAGATAAAGAAGATCAAGAAATGGTGACAGATGAAGATAGAAGAAGGTGATTAAAGAAAGAAAAAAGAAGATTTGGGTACCTGTTCCGGATCTTCATGGCGGATGGCATCGGATGCTGTTGGAGGCCTTCAAGGTACGTGAGCTTCCTGTTGCCCAGGGAGTCGGAGGGCCACCGCTTCTAATGGTAAGTAATATATTGAATGTTTGTAAATGTCTCTTTTTACAGGTGTCTTCATTGGATGTGTTTTCTGATATTTTGAGGGAGGCACATTGACTGATATTATATTAATCTGTACCACTTTAAGGTACAGATTAATACATAATTATGACATTATTTGGGGTCATTTGTGGCTTGGTATTGCTGTTGGTGTTTTTAATGTCAGTTTTTTATGTGGATGTCATTGTTTGTTTTTCTCCTGCTTAATGTAATAAAATGTTTGCGATTGGTGTTCGCTTGTAGTTAATGTTGTATTATGTTAGCTGATGTGTTTTATGGTTACTTCAGAGATTGTTTGAATGTATTTCTTTGTCTTTTAATGGTTACATTCATTAATGTTGTAGTAATTCATTGGTTTGATTGGTTAGTGTTACTATTCATTTTGAGTTGGTTTAGGAATTAATTGGTCTCATTGGTTAATGGTTTAATTAATTCATTGTTGATGTTGTTACTGCTCTTATTGATTTGATTAGCTGGCTACTGTTATTATTGACTTTATTTAGGTATGCTAATGCAGTGTTTAATAATGGGCAAATAATCTATTATCCATATCTGGATAATAGTAATTTTGCACATTATTGTACTGTATGTGTTAGGGCGGAGGGGTGGGGGTGTATTGATGTTTGTTAAATCTTTTTTTAATATACATTTGATTAATAGTGCATGGGGTCTCCGGAGCTGAACAGCATTGGTTTCAGGTCCGAGCACCCCCTACTTCAGGAGATACAGGCCTCGTTATGGGGTGCCGGTATCACCTGCACGTTCAAGCTTCCGCGTCACGTGACCAGGACATTGAAATTCTACAGGGGATATCGGCACTCCATAACGGGGCCTGTATCTCCTGAAGTAGGGGGTCCTCGGACCTGAAACCAATGCTTTTCAGCTCCGGAGACCCCCTGTTCATGTACACTATTAATCAAATTTATTTATTTAGTGTACGATCGCCTGTAACAGCCTTGCATGGAGATGGCAAATCTCCATGCAAATTTTACATGCGGCTTTTTTTTCTATCAGCTAGCGTACGTGAAGTTTAAGAACGCTATCAGTGGGAAAAAAAGCAACCCGTACGCTGTGGGTGTTTTGAGCAGGTACATTAAAAAATGAGCTCATGGCCTTAGTGAATCGCGTCCCTGGCCTCACTTTTTAACGGACGTGCTTTGTTTGAACATCAGAACGCAAAGCCATTGAGCTTTGTGCATAGCCCCCAAAAAGCCCCAGTGCTGCATCCAATGTGACAAATTATATTATATATACAACTACTGTATGATATGTTCAAACATCCAGCCTGTTTGCCTGCAATCCCTGTTACTTCCACTATAATGATAGGGTACTGGCTGTAATTATGATTACAGATGTAGCCAACATAATTGCATTCAATAAAGTGTCAATGTCATCTGTATATTTGATATATTTGTTTGTGGAAATTAATTCATGTACAGTATACAGTACATATATATACATATATATATATATATATATATATATATATATATATATATATATATATAAAAAAGAGAAAAGAAGCGCCCGATCCTTGTGTAAAATCAGATTTGAATTTTAATACATCACGGACAAGACAAATGCACCCTTACAATTTGTCTGATAAAATCAGGCATATTATGGGACCAGCCCATGCACCAACTGAAGACTCCACGATCACCTCTGTGTAAACTGAAGTCCTTTAGAATGCTGGATCTTGTGTCTGTATCAGCCGTTGTCCCAGAGAGTAAGGGAATCTGTACTTTTCTTTGCGACTGCTTAGTTGTAGCGTGCGTCCGCCATTCACCTCTCTCGTGGAGCACTGGGACCCGGAAGGGACTTCACACACGTCTCTGCGTCTTCACGTTGGTAGCTGGGAGCTGCTCGACCACCGTAGGTTCACTGCCACATATCCCTACGCGTTTCTTCCGTCCTTGCGGATTTCCCCTGATGAAATCCGCAAGGACGGAAGAAACGCGTAGGGATATGTGGCAGTGAACCTACGGTGGTCGAGCAGCTCCCAGCTACCAACGTGAAGACGCAGAGACGTGTGTGAAGTCCCTTCCGGGTCCCAGTGCTCCACGAGAGAGGTGAATGGCGGCCGCACGCTACAACTAAGCAGTCGCAAAGGAAAGTACAGATTCCCTTACTCTCTGGGACAACGGCTGATACAGACACAAGGTCCAGCATTCTAAAGTATTTCAGTTTACACAGAGGTGATCGTGGAGTCTTCAGTTGGTGCATGGGCTGGTCCCATAATATGCCTGATTTTATCAGACAAATTGTAAGTGTGCATTTGTCTTGTCCGTGATGTATTAAAATTCATATCTGATTTTACACAAGGATCGGGCGCTTCTTTTCTCTTTTTTCTAAATACACTGGCGACACACTTTATTCGAGCTCGGCTAGTCCCACGAATTCGGGTATACCCGGGTGTATTGAGGTTTGTGACTGTTTTCTGCCCGAGTGCATTGAGGTATTTTCCAGGCAGGGATTGAAGCATTTTATTCCCGCTGGCTGCAATACTGCACAGTATATATATATATATACTGCATTACAATTCATGAATTTATGCCATCTGGTAGACACGCGAAGCATTGCAGCCTATTAAATCCTAATCATTATCATTTAACAGATCAGCCGCCCGTCAGCCAGGCATGAACCCAGGCTGGGAAGGCAAACGCAATGGGGCTTGTCAGAGGTGAGGAGCAGCGCATTCCAGGTATCTGCCAGGTACAAACTGGGCATTTGCTCGAATAAAGTGTGTTGGTGCAGTAGGTGCTGTGGGAGTTCGGTGAGCCCAAGAAGAAGCAGCCTGTACTTTTGTGATTCATTTATCATGGACAATTTGAGGACTTAAGTATTTTTTGTGATTATTTACAATTGCTTTATCAATCATTTTTTCATTCTTGAATATTATTCATTTTTTGGTCCGCTATTTGTTATGACTTTAATTTAATTCACAATTTAGGTTAGGTTGGACCTTGTATATTTATAGTTATTTATGTTAATTGCACAGTCATTCTTTTGTCCTTTATTTTTGATAGAATTTGATTCAATTTTTGTTCATATTTTTCTTTTTTTCTTTTTGATTTTTATGCACACTTTTTCTTTTTAATATTTTTTATATATTTTTTTATAATAATTTTTTTATAATAATTTTAATTGGGCATATATACGGCCCCTGCCATTTTTTTATATTGATATTTATCTGTTTGTACTAAATTTATCCACCTGGTGCAAACACCTACCACATATATCAACGTTGCAGCAGTTTTGGTGTATTTGGTAAGGGGCGCTGTCTATATTTCTGTCAATATATATATATATATATATATTATTTCGCTGATGTGATTTATATTAATGATATATAGTGTATTGTGTATATGCAGTACTGTACATGCATTTTTCTTTTCTTTCTTTTTAAATGTTAATGAATTTACACAATTGAATAATTTTCTACCACTAATTTCAGCTCGGAAACACATACATTATTCTCTGATTATATGATACATTATATTATAACCCAATTAACTAAATATAATTGATTAATTTGTTCCTTTTCATATCTACCTATGATAGATTGATACGTTAGTTTAGTCTATGCATTGTACTTTATTTTCAATATTTGTATGTAAAATATATTTTCTATTATCTTTAATGTTTTTTTGTTAATATTTGAATAATAAATTTAAAGTTGGTGATAATTAGTTGTCTAATGGGCGGGGACATACACAAGACAGCTATTTTATTTTCTCATTTTTGTGGCATGTTTCCTTTATGGTCTTTTAAGGTTTCTATAAAGATTTATTGCTTTTCAATTTTTAACATGTTACTTAAAGATGGCCCACAAGCAGTTCGGATACCCCACTGCCAGAGGAAGCTGTGGCTAGGAGCTTTTCCTGGCCAAAATAAATCTAAAACTAGTTACATCTGTAGTTGATCTAATAAAATGTATCACACTAACTACTACTTCTCCGTCCTCTTCTCTGATTTTTTTTTTACTACATGGAAGAAAGGACCAACACTGCTACCCACCATTCATTGCCCACTTTAGTACAATGTAAGATTTTTTTTTTCATTGAAACTTCAACATTTCTTTTAATCCATTTGAGTTTTGACTACTATTGTAGAACTTATATCCAAATATTTTGGATACGATTATTTATTATGTTTAAAAGTTACAAAATTGTTGACAAACCAAATTAGCCCCACAAAGAATTGGAACTCCAGTACATATTTAAATTCATATAAATATAAGACAAACTGATATTAGAAGGTTATTAAATGCGTTGATATCGCCAGTCTTTTCTGCTGTTGAGAATATATTTTTTGGGTTCAAATGTATAAATAAAAACAAAACCACCATTAATGTAATTGTTTATAAAGCATTTAATATAAAAGTAGCTAAATAAAATATCTGAATAGATTGTAAAATTTCAGCAGGCAAAATACACATTGGAATTTTATATACAGTATGGCTTAATACTGACAATTAATGCTATCATAAATAAGTCACAAGCAATTTTAGATCACAAAGAAGTTTATGAGGGCATTTACGATCGAACAGCAGTGTTATGAACCACTGCTTTAGCTTGTGACAGCTTTCCTGCAGCAAATAATCTTTTTTCTACTGTATGAGTTATTCTTTTTACTTAAAGACAATTAGAATTGTCCACATAAAAAAATAGGAGCTGAAGCAGCTCAATATCTGATGCATATTGTTACAATATTTTTTATAGATACTGTACATAAATACTGTATGTACATTTTTGTTAGTATGTTTCATAAATTTCGACTTCTTATATTTTTTTACCTAAAAGAACAGTGAATGTCAGAATATGGATCAAAACTATTACAGCATGTTTCTTGTCAGTATGGTGTATTACTTAATTGACTTGCTATAATAGATCCTGATGTGGAACTTTCTTTGAAAAGATAAGGCACATTTTGCTAAAGGCAAAAATACTGCCCCAAATTCATCTACTGCAGTGATGGACTAAAAGGTTAATAATCTAAATCCCATACCCTGTAGATAAAAATGAGAAAAACCCATTTGATATTAAAGGTATTAAAGTGAAGTTGAAATGTAGAGGAGAGTTTTACTTAGATTCTCTTCCTTAAAAAAAAAATACTCTACTGTTCCTGTGGTTTCTGGAGTCAGAAATTTGAGTATATGGATTTTCAAAACAGTCATACTGTAAATCAGTGGAAAAAATATGGTCACAAAAGGAACATAAGTAATAATATTAAATGTACCACAGTTGTTAAGACTGTTTGTGTTTGATCCAGTCCCATTTGTATGGTTCTCCCTTCTAAATAGAATGATTGAGCCACAATCCCAGAATGGAGTGCTTTAAACCAATTAGAAAATATCAGTGAAAGCAATTTAGATATATTTGGAGCCCTAAATAAAAGTGTATCTGATATGGAAAAACATGATACACTTCAATGGAAAATATTTTGCAGGATAAGGTATTTTGAAGAAAAAGAAAATACAGTATATATATAAATTTAAAAAAAATTCTCATGAAGCATTCCTCATACAGTACAACTGACCAGTAACATTTTGAGGGACTGTGCCCCTCCCGAACTGTGCACACCCATCACCATCAAAGTAATGTCAGTCTTCCATGTACTGTATCTACGTGTAAATACATGCCATATTGTCATGTGCATGCTCACATTTGAACGTGTTTGTTTGATAAGGGTTAACAACAAACTGGTCAGACATTTGTCTCTCACCTCCCTCAGAGCACAAACATGAGCATGTGCACCATAATAAATCTTCACTCAATCCCCAAATTGTGCTACCACCACCAAGATTAATTTAAGGGCTTACACCTAAGAGTTCCTTGATCCTCTAGTTCCAAGAAAAATGCTCACATTTATCAAAAATTCTAATTTAACAAAACATGGTGTTAAAATGTGTCTGAAAATAAATGAGGACAATCCCTTCAAAGGTAAAAGGGTTCTATTAGAGCTCAGAAAATAGTACCTATTACATTCTAATATTAATATAATGAAAAGAGTTCCAGTGCTTATAAAAAAGATTGCAAATTTACATGCAGGAAAATAATATCAGATCTACTTTACCAAATTAATCTCTTGTGACAGGCACCTCAAATGTCTAGTAATTGGTTCTCTAGGGGATCGTGAAGAGAAAATGTGAGACCCCACAAAAATACAGTACACGTGTACCCCCAAGATTGATCTAACTGTTTCTAAGCACACAAATGTTTATACCAAATAATTTTTATGCAAAGAGAATCCAGATGCCTGTCAGGACAGGTAAGGGCATGTCATAACAGTCATCTGTTACTGTACTTCTCCCTAGCCATGGGCAGTTTTATACCCTAGGGTCTGGGAGTAGTTGATAGTCTTATTTTGAATGTAATCAGAACTATTATCAATTGCTGTATATAGAGACCATGCAGAATTTACTTGTGAACACTCCAAGTTGAAACAAACATTTATTACTTTTAAGATTTAATTTAATTAGTTAAAAAGAAAACTATAGTAACAATTTAATAACTATAGAGACTCAAGGATAGGGGCAGAGGGATTAATGAAATATATTCACACAGCTGAGAAAGAATAGCAAGGGAAAACAAAGTCACTAAAATGAGAATCTTTAGTGGCCCTTGTTGATTTGTTATAAGTACTTTGGGATCTTAGAGCTTCTGATTTCCATAAGATAAATTATAATGGTTAATTTAATGTGTTAATAATAGTTACTATGGTGATAGATGTATATATAATGTGCACTAATGCAGAGTAACACCTGTGGATAGGAGAGTCTAATAAGCACACATTATATTATATCTATATATCTCTATTTTTGTCTTGATAGTTGTTAGCATATTAGCAGTTTTTTCATTTTGCAAAAGAGCTGTCACTAACTGTAATTTTCACATTCTCATTCTGTTGGCCTCTTTCCTAGATTGTGTTGATGTGCTTCAGTGGAACACTAGAATGTGAATACAGCAAAAGATACAAGGCTAATGGTATAGATATGGGAGGCTGGTAACTCAAGGTGAAGATGGGTAATGTATTTTGAATATGCCTAATAATGAGGGAGACATAGTTGAATAATAGACTAATTATTTTTGGGGGAAAAACTAAGTATTGAGAGAATGAATTTGAATAAAATATTGAACATCTTAAAAATAACTAGGAGGTGTGATCTAAAAGCATGACTAATATGACATGAATCATGTAGTAATTAGATATGGGCAAAATTCTTGAAGGAATGTAAATCCGATGCTTATTGGCAATTTCCTTTCATGCACTGAATTCCACAAATCATTGACAAAAAGGCAGATTTGATTTTTTTTTCTAACAGTTGAAATTTATTCCTTGGATTTTAACAATCCATGGAATGGATTCACAATTTAAATCATTGACATAGGGCTCTTGCAAGGTGGAGGTTGAAGTCTTTAATTTAGTAGCATCTCAGGTTGTATATATATCTCAAAACTTCCACCAAGTAATTAGGAAGAGACACCTATGCTAAGAATAGAGCGCACCTGACTTACCCTGGGAGATATGCAAAGTAAATTTAAATGAATCACACCCGCAGTTCCTAAAAGGATGTCCATAACCCCTACAGTACTGTATATTGAATAAGCAAGTCTAATGCACCTAGTGACTGGAATGGTGTACTGATGTCAGGTCCAATAGAATTAGAACCCACAACCTGTGAGTGAAAATGTTGCTACTGTACATAACAGGTATGCTACGAAGAGGTGACTACAGTGTAACACCATTTTAATTTTCCTTGAGAAAAGTTGCATGATGTACCAGTTAACCCTATAACAGACAAATAACTAACCACAAATTGGGTGCAAAAACATTATTTGTACAGTCAAGTACTTGAGCCATTTAATAGCCCCACCATGGCCAGAGACAAGAATATTCAATGAGCCATCTGCCTGACACATACTGATTTGAAGTTATAATAAATTAAACTCTACAAACAATAGGAAGTGATGCCATTGGCTTCCTGCAGCCAGACCACAGTAAACAAAGTGTTATTGGGTTGATAAGCCTAAGGCAGTATAACGGGTGCTCGCCACAAGCATAACAGGACCACAAGGCTGAGGTGGGGATGTTTGAATACACCTACCAACAACTGTGCAACTGCGTCCGGATTGCAGAGTCATAGTTGTGTAGCCGGGTCAGGGTAGGAGAGGTTAGGATGGTCGTGATATACGCCGTGGTCTTGGGTTGGAGAAGTCGGATGGTCGTAGTGCGTAGCCGGGGTCCAGGAATATAGAAGGTCAGAGTCTAAATACAAGCCGAGGTCCAGGGCAGAGAAGGCAGAGGTCCAGAAGCAAGCAAGGGTCAGGTACAATGAAAATCAGGAGGCAGGAAACAAGGCAAGGTAAACAGCAGGTTGCTTGAGGCAACTCCTTGGCAGTGCGCTGTTTTCTCTCTTTTTTTCTACCATTGCTTGAGGCAAGCACGAGTCACCATCTATGGTTATGCTTTGCCAACTTGGAGAAGGGCTGGTAGTAATTGGAGGTAATCGTGTTAACCCCATTAGTGTCCCTGGCAACATGGCCTTGGTGCATAAGGAAGCTTTTCTGTGGCATCACGGATGCGGGGCCTAAACCCGATCCGTGTGGTGACTTCACGCCTGGGTGCGTGGTGCCTGTGTGCAACCTCAGTAACGGGGCACATCATGGGGGGGGACCAAAGCCCAATCTTTACAGGCACCTTATCAGGCATGTGCTATATTATCAGATCCTACAGGATCAGAACTTACACAACCTCTGTTATTTAGGAAAACAGATAAAGCAGTGTGAGTTTAACCAGAAGATGGATAGCACCATGGTCACAGCATCATTTTGAGCTCTGTTTCTCATAGAGTGCTCAAAGCACTTTACCCTTTTCTGGGTAAAGAACCTTATCTAATCAGCAGTGTTCTGGCATGGGAAGACACCTTACAGTCCATTTATTTGAATAGGCTGTAATGTACAGTATTCCAGCACCAAAAGTGTCTTTTGGCAGCACACTGCTTAGTAAATATGGCCCACTCTATTTCGCCTTAATAAGATTAGAAATACTAACTCAAGTCACCAGTTAACTTTATTATATTAATTTGTCTCTGCATCTGCTTTGCTTCACCTTGTTTTTACTTGTGTGTGTCAGAAAAACTGTATTTTATTTCATCTCACCTGGCCTCAGTAACTCATATCCCTAAGTACATATTAATTTGAACTTGAAGTCCTTTCAAGGTTACAATCCTTATCAAAGTTGAACAAAAAAGATATATCTTGCTTGATATCTAGATATGCTAAACAGGTGATAGTAACAGTGACAGGGATGCTAAATAGTGGCTGCTTTAGCTCACTCTTATATAGCTGCTGCTTAGAAAAGAAGTGGTTATGAGTTCATGTCCTTCTGGGTATGACCGGAGTACACTGTTACAGACACTAGATGACTTAAGCTTGTCAGCTCAATATAGTTCTTATGGACATCCTTTTAGTTTAAATATACTTTACATAGGCCCGCAGCAAATGCAGGAGAGAGCAAGACATCTAGAGGAAACGTCTCCCTTCCCACCCCCTTTTGCCTCCTTTCAATACCCAGATACTATCTAACATCTCATACGATGAGGAAATTGTGGCTACGAGCCCCAGCAACAGACCTCCAGGAAAGTGGCATTCCAGAACAGTTATCTGATCTGTTCCTGATTTCCAAAACACAACTGCGACACCATGGAAGCAAAGATGATCCATGGTGATGTACTATAACAAATGACATCCCATTTGAAGTAATGCCAGCGGAAACTTTGTAAAGATATGTAAAAAGCAGTAAGGGACAGCCGAGTCGATTTTCCCAGCTAATATTTCAGCACTGTTTGGCTTTTGAAAGTTATGCCTCAAGAGAGTCAACTTTAACAGATTCAGGGGTAAGATGACTATTCCCGACAATTTGTGAAGAGCGATTTTAGAAGACCTTAAGAAGAAGTTTAAATATACTGCTGCAAAGTTCAAGACAGTGAAAGACACAAGCTATGCCCTTTTACAGCATCAGATCACTGAGGGCTGGACTAATCAGTGATTGAAACTGATGACTGAAACATGCATGTATTGAATAATAAAGTTTTACACCATTTTTAATACAGTCATTTATTTTAGTCATTGTTTAATCCTTTATTTCACCTTTGCGGTGAAGGTTTCGCAGTTTGATGAACATCAATAACATGTTTGTAGGAAACACATCCAGTGATAATGGATAATGAAGGTCATGTATGTGTTCCATTCAATTGTCAGAACTTGAAATGCGTATGAATTCCATACAGTTCATAGATAGAGTTCACAAAAACAGAAATTCAATGAGATGAAAATGCATTTCAACCAAGTTCCATAGAACAAGTATGTGCAGGAATTCAATTACATGCATACAGCTGCGGCCGCCTTTATCCTAATGCGGCCGGATCCGCGGCGCTCTGCTAACCGCGGCCAGATGCGGTATATTTTCTGTTTTTCCGTAGCGCTTTCCGGTATGTTAGCTCTCGGATTTTTAGCACTGTCCGCTATACTGCAATACCGTCTAAAAACACAGGTAGGCGTTCGCGAGCTGTTGTCTTAAAAGTCTAATAAGTCTAATGCATGTCTTATGCATTATGTCTGTGTGTGCGCGTGCACTATTTGTAAAATGGAGGATTTACAGTATACAGTATTACAAAAATATAGCGTCGCGTCTTCTTCGAATATAAGATTATCACATTTCTATACAGTACTGTATGTACTGTATTTTAGTATTTTGTAATCAGTACTTTTACTTGTTTTCATACTCTTTTTATATTATGCTTGTACCGTACAGTACTGTATAGTACTGTATGTCTCATTTGAACATTGTTGAAATGCATAGGCGTGTTACAGTATCACATTTCGGTGCATACAGCTCTCTCCCTCTCGCCCCCGCACACACACGCCTAAAGTACTATTTCAACTTCTTATCTACAGTGCAGTACACCTCTCCCAGCCAGATGGCTTTCTGGCTTCAATCATACCGAACCTGTCATCACATTCCTGCGTTTACTGTATAACATACAGAGCCTGGTGTCACATTTCAGTGCCTGTGTGTAATCCTCTTTGGGAAGGGACCTAGTTGATGATTAATGCGCATGCGTGTATAACTTCACAATCATGTGGAAGTTCAAATCTGGAAAAAAAATATATATATATATTTTTTTTTTAAGTTTCGTTTCCAGACGTGTGCCTGCATACAAATTCTTGTTATTCTGATATTCTATCGGTACTGTAGCTTTTTAATGTGACACTGGTCATTCACATGCTTTATGTAATTTTTATTGTTTTGGGGTTGTGGGGATCAAAACATTATATGACCTGTTGAAAATATGTCTTTGAACTACAGTTCGTTAGACCGCATGCTGAATGGGTTAAGTGTCGATATCCCTGGGAACTATATGCTGGTAAAGATAGATCTTCTTTTAGAGACCATGCTAAATATGGATCAACGGATGGAGAAGATGGATCAACGGATGGAGAAGATGGATCAACGGATGGAGAAGATGGATCAACGGATGGAGAAGATAGAGACTGACATAGCGGGGATACATAATTTGCTTGGAGTTCATGCCCCTGTATCTCGGACGCCAGAGCAGGAGGGTGGCATGGATGGGATGAATGGAACCATCAACCTTCCATCACCAAGCACACCCCCTCCATCAGAATAATATGTGTTCATGTATGCTGTTGACGAGGATGACATGACAACCCCGTTAAGACCACGCCAGGAGGCAAACTGACAAGGAGAGTATTTAAGACACACGTCCAAATAGCAGTGCTCAGTCCGAATCAGACACAATGGAAATCCATATATCAAAGTATCAAAGTCCACATATCATGGTGTAAACAGAAGCACATAAAGCTAAAGAGAGTATTGGACCCAGTGTATGAGAAACAGTGACTCTTCAATAACACATGACTGTCCATAGGGTGGAGACAATTAAAGGGTTAACATACCAGTGTCCTGCAGTACTCCACAGAACAGGGTTCTCTCACTGTTACACTGTTACTGGTCAGCAAATTCCCATATATAAGGGGAGTAACAATACTCACAAGATAGCTGCTTCATGGGGTGCGTGCATCACGCTTGGTGTCTTTGTAGAGAAAAAATCCTGGGATTGGAGCGGAGCACAGCGTGAAGAGAAGGGACCAGCAGGGTGTGGTTTAAAAATATTATTTATTAGAAAAACATGGTAACGGGGACAAACACGAAACGCGTCAGAGTGTTTGTCCCCGTTACCATGTTTTTCTAATAAATAATATTTTTAACCCACACCCTGCTGGTCCCTTCTCTTCACGCTGTGCTCCGCTCCAATCCCAGGATTTTTTTCTCAACACTGACAGGAGTCCAAGACAGGAGGAAAGCATCCTCCCAGACAACCTATCCTCGCCCGCCGCCACAAGCACACCCGCTCCCAGAAGAACACCCGTTCCCAGAATCCAACCCACATACGCTTGCATTGAGACGGTGCCCAACATCAACCTGCGTGAGCTGCCCCAGTCACTCAGGGAGAAGTATAGGTTTGCAAGTGCTCGTATACCCCAGAGGGTATTGTTAATTTTCAAGCACCATGTGCCATACCCGTTGTACTTAGGGTGGGCCCACAATGTAAATTACAAAGGGAATCGCGAGAAAAAGGCTCTTCCTGAAAATTTAAGAAAGACTTTTGTGGAGGAATTGCGCCGCTATTTTTCAATTACCGATCCTTTAATGAAAATCATGCGAGACTCCATTAATGGCATTTTGCGGCATACAAGGCATCGGCCCTGGAAGGACAATCTGCTGGGGATCGAATTCAATTCGTGATTGGTCGTCTGTTAAAATGTTGATTCATTTCTGACTTTTTCATTGTTTTAAATTGTATTCTAATATGTTTTTTTATATATTCCTGTATGTTTTTAATTACAGTACACCATTAATGTTTTTTTACTTACAGTACTCCACCAATACAAAATAATGTTGATTGCTGTAGATTGTATTCATACTGTCAATGTTTTTACTGTATTGGACACCATTAATGTATTTGTACTTACTGCACCCACCAATAAAATAAATTGCTGCTTTATTTAATTATACCTGTATGTTTTTAATTACAATACACCATTAATGTTTTTTTTACTTACAGTACTCCACCAATAAAAATAATGTTGATTGTTGTAGATTGAATTCATACTGTCAATGTTTTTACTGTATTGGACACCATTAATGTATTTGTACTTACTGCACCCACCAATAAAATAAATTGCTGCGTTTTTTAAATATACCTGTATGTTTTTAATTACAATACACCATTAATGTTTTTTTTACTTACTGCGCATTACAGTACATCAAAACAGTATTAAAACGCATTATCGGTACTTGTATTATTATTACAGTAGAACACACATACTGTACTGTAATACATGTACAGAATAAATGCATACTTTTTATTTTTGGGGTGTTTTATACAGTACAGTATGTAAAAAAGTATGTAATAAAGCTCAGTTATTCTATCCTAATCAATAAAAATGGCACTGATTCAGATTGAGCAGTGTGCAAGCATCGTTACAAAAAGTGATATTATCCATCGAAATCCCTCCATTTGTCGTTCTCAGCCCGATGACAATGTTTCTTTTCTGAGGAAGAAAAATAAAAGTATTACTGTAATGGTGAGTTCAAACTAGTCAGTCCCCTAAAGAAGTTCCAACAGTCAGTCCCCGCAGACCCCTCGGTCAGACCCAACAATTATTTTCTCGGGGGGCATCTCTTGTTCACATACAGTACACGCATGCGCCTAGATGTGATGAGACGCATACTGTATGCGTTTCAACAAGGTTCCAATGCGCATGCGCCTAACTGTAGAAGCTGCGCAGCCAATGATATTGCTGGACTACATTTTGGCAAATTGTGACTACAAGAACTAAATAACCATAAGCAAAGCGATTGATTACAGGAGAATCGCTTTACTGTGCATTGATATTGATATGTTAAAAAAAAATTATTGTAAATACTGTACGGCAGCTGTACCCACCATAGACGTTGCCAATCGGTTGGCACCGAGTCACTGCCAGTCTCGTAGACTTGATTATACACGTAGTTGACAGGTGACAGCGGGCCTGCTACACCTGTATTTGACAGCTGATGAAGCTGGAAATCGCTTTGGTACATGCAAGCTTGCTGGTATCTGTACGTGAAATCCTGCTCAGGCTGCAGGTATCCAAGCGGGGGCTGATAGCAAGGGTTGCCAGTCAGCAGGTTTTCACAGACGGTTGGACCGTTATTGGAAGCCGGTGCTGGCGCTGGCGCATTGCTTGCCTGGGACTGACGATTCTTAGTTGGTTTTACCATGATTTTCACCTTTTGAACTCTCCATGATCAAAGATACTGGAAAATTCAGGGGCAACACACCAATACCCTCCGGGTGCAGGAGCAATACGAAAAAAACGTGGATCGATACATAACTTTTTCCTTATCACACGCTTCCACCAATGAGCATCTGGTGAAAATTTGTAAAAGTCATAATTTTCGATAACATATTGATAAATTTGACCAACTGTGGCCATCTTATCATCTGCTGAACTAATTGCTGACCATATTAAATAAGCGTACGTTATGTTGGTCTTTTTGAACACGGACTGCAGTGGTGTACTTTTCTCTGGACCTCTCTGGACAATGGAATAGAACACCAGACAGTTTGCATTTAGTTTTAATATGAAACGCCTAAATAGATACAATGTTGTACAACTTCTTCAGTACCAAGGTCAATTCACAAAGGACCAGTGGTGTTTTTTAAACACCTGCAAGTCGACACATTACTGAAGCGCATGCGGATTACAATTCATGAATATCTGCCACCTGGCGGATACGCAAAGAATTGCAACCAATTAAATTCAAAACATTCTAATTAAACAGATCAAGCGCGGGTGACGCCGGCATGATTGCAACATGAATACGGCACGAACGCGGCGAAGCGCGTGGCATTCAGAAAAAGTAACCGGAAAATATCGGTGAAGTGTTAGAATAAAAGGGGCCGCAGCTGTATGCGTTTCAACCATGTTCCAAAGAACATGCATTCACAGAAATGTAATGACATGCATATGCATTCCATAAAGATTATCGGAAGTACCGTTCCCACAGTGTTATTCATGCATCAATTTCTTCTTGATAATTAATACATAACATTCTAATAACTATTTTACTGGTGAAACTGCACAAGAGACAGCACAAAGAAGATGTCGGTTGAAGAACATGTATGTATATCTTAATGTATATAGTGCCATCCAGGTACATAGCAAAGAGAATAAGCGCTTCAGACAAAACAATTGTAAAAGGAGTCCCTTCCCATGAAGATTTTACAATCTACGTTGTATGTAGGGAGAACTTACAGAGACCATAGGAGGGCATTCTGGTAAGTGCGTCAAGGTCAGTGCATCTGAGATATATAGTATCAGCCAGCAGAGCTACCCATATGTTTAGTTAGTGAGGTGTGTTTTAAGAAAGGCCCTAAAAGTGGAAAGAGAGGGTGCCAGTCAGATATTGAGAAGAATGCATTCTAGAGGTGTGAGGAAGTGATTGAGAATGATTTTAGGTGGGAGAGGGCTTTACATACAAAAGGTGTAGCCAGAAGACATCCTTGAGCAGAACCCAAGAGTCGATCAGGTGTATAGTGAGAAATTAGGGCTGAGATATAAGGAGGGGCAAAAGAGTGTATAGCCTTAAAAGAGAGGAGGAGAATTTTGTAAGTAATATGGGATTTAATAGGAAGCCAGGAGGGGGATTTCATTAGGAGAGATGTGGAGTCAAATTTTGGAGAGACTAAAGTGATTCTATGTTAAGGATTCACGAACCCCTGCTTACCGGCCACTACACCCAGAGCAAAGCAGGGAAGCTTCACCCCCGGCTCCCTTCTGCCAACGGACACCCGGTTGCACGTGCACCTCCCCCTATGCTCACGCACGGCCACGGCAGGCCGTTCTTGGTACCCAACAACCCTACCGGTAACGCGTCTGACATCACGCACCTCCACGCGTCACAAGCACGTGCACAGAGTCCTGCACCTGACCAAGGTAATCAGCAGGATAATTACACACCTCTCCTGCACCCTGCCTCCTCCTATCAGTGTTCCACATATCTCTGACCTCATCTCTGGGGTCCTCTCCTATTGGTCATTGTTTCCCATATATTTGCAATCAGCCCTATCCTGATTGCTGAGCATAGACTTTTGTTCCGTGTGCTTGCTACAAGCTGTTCCTGTTTTGCTCTGTCGCTGTCTTTGCCTTTGTATCTAGACCCCAGCCTGGAACCAGACTTCTGACCTCAGGCATCCTTGGATCTTGACTCGTCTACCGGATCTCTCCTCTCTCCTCGACCTCGGCTTTGGACTCTGACTATTCTTGCTCTCTCCAGTCCTGACTACGGCAAGTACCTCTATGATCCCACACTCTCCTACCCTGATCCGGCTAACCAACACCGACTCTGCTTACCGGACCTGCCCTCGCGGTTGTAGGGCGGCGATTCTATATATCCCCACCTTAGCCTCGCGGGCTAGTCCGGTTTGGGGTGAGCATCTGTGAAATTATGCTCAGCCCAAAAAACTTGGACCCCACTGAGGTGGGTCGACGTTTACAAGACCATGACGGCTTGTTCAAAGAAGTAGAGGCCTGCCTCTCCCAAAACAATCAGCGAATGGAACTGCTCTAATGCTCCCTAAGCATCATCTCATCTCACCCATTTATTTAATAGATGCAATAGCAAACAAGAGCACAGCCAGACTTAATAAAATAAAAATATTCCAGGGCAACTCTGATTTATATTGAAAAAATTATTTCAGCTCAAAAAGGACAAAAGCAGTTCAGAAACTTTTGTCCTTTTTGAGCTGAAATACATTTTCCAATATAAATCGGAGTTGCCCTTGAAATTTTTTATTTTATTTAGTCTGGCTGTTCTCCTGTTTCCTATTGCATCTATCAAATAGCTAAGTAGAATAACACACCGTCAATGTTACAGTCTCTGGATGCAGAGAACACTTTTGATCACATCGATTGGGGATATATGTTTGAGACCCTTAGGGTTTTTGGAGTGAGAGGCAAATTTATGAGAGCTATAGCCACGCTATACGGGGAACCTAAAGCTAAAGTATGCTACCTCAATATGCATAGATATAAGATACATATCAGAAACGGCACAAGACAAGGCTGCCTTCTGTCACCCCTGCTGTTCGCCCTAGCGATAGAACCTTTAGCAGCTCAAATCAGATTGAAAACAGATATCAGGGGGATACAGGTAAAACAAAAAGTATACAAGCTGTCACTGTTTTCTGATGATATAATATTACCAATATCAAGACCTCTAACCTCTCTGCCAAAAATCTTTTCAATAATCTATCGGAGTTCCAAAAATTACCGAAGCCTTAAATATAAACCTCCCACAGGAACAATTAAAGCTTATAAAACTAAACTTTGATTTCAAATGGAAGATCCAGGCCATAAAGTACTTAGGAATTTGGTTAACCAATATACAGGACACCATATATGAGGCAAACTACCCAGCAATGATAAAAACCTTGAAAAAAGAGTTAAAGGAAATGTCTAGATAGCACATACAGTATCCTGGATAGGTAGAGTAAACGCTATTAAAGTGAACCTACTACCAAGAATCTTGTACCTTTTCCACACATTACCAGTGCAGGCCAGGGCTAGGGATATAAATGAACTAGACAAAAATCACAAAATGTATTTGGAACAACAAAAAAGCGAGAATAAAATAACCCACACTCTATAAATTCAAGGCATCTGGAGGTTTAGCTCTGCCACATGTATTGCAGTATTACTAAGTGGCTCATTTAAGCCAGTTGATTCACTGACATGCTCACAAACATAGGAACAAATGGGTGGAAATGGAGTCTGATACGCTCTCAATGTCAACTATAGATATGATGTTATGGATGAGAAAGAAAGAAAGACCTGAACTGACGGTGCCTCTGGAATCTATTACACATTCACTTAATATGTGGGACTTCTTGAAATTCAAACATGTGCTGACCAAATTAAAATCTCAGATGGCACCACTATTTGAGAATCCTAGCTTTGCCCCAGGCATGGAACCAACAGCTTTAAATATTGGAGCAAGGCAGGAATATCAAGGGTAAAGGATCTATGGGCAAATAAAGAAATTAAAGGGTTTGATACAGTAATGCGAGTAATTGGGTTACATAAATCGGCCTTCTTTAGATATCTCCAAATGATGAACCACATAAGAAGCACAGGCCCATATAATGACTATACAGTATTTGAGGATATGTATCTCTCGGGGGAGGGTAATAAAGGCCTGATCTCAACAGTTTACAACATATTAGCGGTTGTTAAACCAGAAACTGAAATAAAACCCAAATTTATGACAAAGTGGGAAGAGGCGTTAGGAGAAGAATTAGATCAAGAGGAGTGGGATTAATATATAGTAAAATATATATTATAATATAATATACTTGAAGGGATTGCAAGAAGTTCCACGTGTCCTAATTTAAGAAAAGGCATACAAAATGCTCCACCAATGGTATTAGATCCCAATAAGATTATTCAATTTTTTTTTAGAAACATGTCACCCCTTTGCTCAAGAGAATATGGTTAGCAGGGATTGTTTGTACACGTAGGGAGGATTTGTCCAAAGAATACAAAGCTATGGAAGACCAAACATGATATGGCACAGGTTATTCTAGGGTTTACCTTCCTCTTATATCCCTGGACAGCTTTGCTATGCAGACCAATTGAAAATATGGAAAGAAATTAAAATAAGCTACTGAAACATATATATTCAGCCACCAGATGGGAAATAGCTAAGACCTATAAACAGAAACAAGCCAGCCCTATATGCAGTAAAAGCGAGACTTTGGAGGGTCAATCTTATGGAAAACTTGACAGGGATACAAATTGACACAGTTCAGAAATTCTTAAAGTATGGGAACCATGGAGAATTTATATAGGAAATAGATAATTTACTAGGGGAACACAAAATAGGAGAGTCGTAAAACCCCACAAATTAAAAAAATTTAACTCTTGAAGTAATCTCAGTGCAATGTGATCTGAACCCGTATAAAACACCACGGCGGACCCGAAGGGTATTCCGTATTCCACAAAGGTATGATTTTTAAAATGTATCTAGTTTCTCCCAGAATGTGGAAAAATATTCTAAAAGCAATGACATTTTTTTCCTCTTCTACCAGTCTTATTCTTTGATGTTTTATATTAGTTATTTTATGCGCTGTCCCAACAGTGATGTCGTTCATGTCTACCCCATTAAATGTGTTACAGAGGCATGTACTGTATACAAATGAATGTAAACTAAAAGTAACACGATACCCTCTTTTCGTTCTGTATCCCAACCCTATTTTTTTTACAGAAAATTCAAATAATGAACAGGTTTACAAAAAATATAGAGGTTGTGGCTTCCTACTGCGGCACTACTATTGAAATTGATTCTTCCCTGGTAAACACAGAGGCAAAGAATAGGTTTAACAGCTCTGCTTTTGCTTTATCTCTAATAATCTGCCTGCCCACCTCACACTGAAAGGGTCCTATGTTTTCTTTTCTGATTTTTTTTTGTTTTGTTAATAAGGTACTTACATAGCTTTTTTCATTATCCATTTTTGCTAATTTTATTGCACTTTTGCAATTTTTGTTACATTCCTTATAATTCTGATATGATGCCTCTGTCCGTTCTGACTTCAAGAATCTAGACGCCTGCCTCTTCTTTTCCATTTGCTCCCCTACCTGTATATTTAGCCACATTAGTTTTGACTATGTCTTTTATACTTACAGTATTACCCAAGGGTATTCACTGATATGTGTGCTTTTCTAACTGTAGCCAGGTCCCCTTTGGCTCCTCGGTTCCCCGTTCATCTTCCCCTTACCTTCATCAGTGAGAAGGCAGTTGCGGGGGCGAGCGCCTGTCCAGGTGGCGTCGGAGGCAGGGCATCGCCATCTTTGTTATGTCCGCGCGTGCGTGGAGGCTCACGCATGCGCAGACGCGACGCGTGGCCATTTTAGTCTGGGAGAACTGGCACAAGAGGCGGTCCGTAGTGCAGGGACCCCTAGAAGTCGCGCAAGCACAGTTAGGGCGATGCAGCGGCCATTACAGAATTGCACATGTTCAGTGGAGAGTAGCGGCGGCCATTACAGTTCGCGCACGCGGCCCCAATGTTAAAGGGTCCTGAGTGGATTACATCTCCCAGCAGCCTCTGGGGACTGCCCTTTTACCCACATCACGTGCAGTCAGATAGCCACTAAGGTTTACAAATTCTCATGCTGCATGTGGATACATTTTTGTGTGCTGAGTGAGGAAGTGAACAGTGAAGCACATGAGTCAGTGAGCCTGAGGAGACATTGGGGGAAGGAAGGGGGGCAGAGAGCTGCGAGATTCTACCCTAGGCAAGAAGTACCCCAGGCTAGAGTTGAGGCCCTGACTCCCCCACTAGTGAGGGTGGGTGTTCATAGGGAAAGGCCCTTAGGTAAGGACCCTGTGCCCCTTCAGCTGTGTGCTAGGCAGTGACCGAGTTACAGTGCCTGCTGTAGTTCCTTAGTGCAGGGAAGGAGAGTGAGGCCCTGCTGCAGTTCTTTAGTACAGGGAAGGAGAGAGAGGCCCTGCTGCAGTTCCTTAGTGCAGGGAAGCAGAGAGAGGCCCTGCTGCAGTTCCTTAATGCAGGGACTCAATGATAGAGTCTGCTGCATGTTCCTGTTTGCTGTGTTGCTGATCCATAGACTGTCCTTACGTTGGAACGTCCGGCTGGACCCCATCCAACGTGGAGGTACAGATCATCGCTGGACCAAGCAGATCCTTTAGACCCCTTTGCGAAGACAACCAGGTGCCGGAGCATCAGGGCAGGTATTTACAGCCTTCCACACATGCACCAACTTTACCTTGCTCCTCACATGTGACAGGCCTGTTCACACAATTGTGTGGGTTGGACTCTCTGGACACGGGGTTGGGAAGGGGGTGTAAGGGTATAGCCCAGTAGGGGCTAAAAAGGTATAGCCCAGTTAGGGGCAAGGTTATATCTGTCCGCTAGTGGCAGAGGATGGCATATATATTGTTGTGTATACTGATGATGTTGCACTGTTATAGTATGATACTCTGTGTTGTTTTGCTCGTTCAGTAAACCTTTTAGCCATAACCCTGGTGTATGTGGTTTCTGGGTGGGTTCCTGTGTGGGGTACATTCTACACTCCTAGAATCCTACATAGGTGGAGGCGCTGACCAACGAGAGAACGTTCCAGAGAAGCACCCCAGGTTCCCATCAGCGGAGGCTCAGGCATCCTGTGAACCTGCAGGTATACGCACCACACCAGAAACATATAGATTCCCCCTCACATCCACTCTATCTGCGATTGAGTGGGGAAACCCCGTTACATAAAAATGTTTTAAAGACATGCACTTTATCTTGTACGTTTCCCTGCAAAAACTGCATCACAATGTATTCCTTGTAGATTAGAACTCAGTTGATTAAAATCTGCCTTTCTAAAGTTTAAGGTCTTTGTTGAACCCAAGTAATCTGTTTTTTATCATTTATTTCAAATGAGACCATATTAATATCACTGTTACCCAAATGTTCCAGGACTTGAATATTTGTTATTTCTTCAACATTGTTTGATATTACCAAATCCAGTATTGCCCCTCTCCTGGTTGGATCCTCATTAATTTGGGTCATAGAATTGTCTTTAAGCACCCCCAAAACTCTGTTTCCTTTTGTTGCAATGCTAATCTCATTGCCCCAGTCTATGTCTGGATAATTAAAATACCCCATTATGCAAACATGACCCAGTTTTGATGCCTTCTCCATTTGCAAAAGTATTTTAGCTTCCTCAATCTCACCGATATTTGATGGTTTATAGCATATCCCTACAAACATTTTCTTTATACTTTTACCTCCACTGCTAATTTCTATTCACAAGGTCTCTACATTTTCATCATTCCCTTCGTAAACATCTTCCCTTCCGGTTTAACATATAAACATACTCATCCACCTTGATTCTTCAGAATAAGGGAATAGCCATCTAAATGAACTGCCCAGTCATGAGTTTCATCCCACCATGTTTCAGTAATTCCTATGATATCATACTGCTCCCTTGCAGCTATTAAATCAAGCTCCCCCATTTTATCTGTCAGGATTCTTGCATTAGCAAGCATGCATTTCAGTTTTTTTTCAGCCTGTACTATTGTCTTGATTGCTCCTTCCTTTCTGCACCCACTTGGTTTAGTCTTTAGAAGTTTTCTATGTACTATTAGTGTCTCACTGCTTGTCAAACTCGCATTTGCCCATATTCTACCTCCAAAACCGCTTGTTTCCTCTTTTATTGTATTTAGTGCGTTATCTGTTTCATTTCCCTCCCCCTCATCCTAGTTTAATCTCTTCTCCAACATCTTTAACATTCTGCCCCCTAGCACAGAAGATCCCTCTTCATTGAGGTGCAATCCATCCCTAGAATATAGATGGCACCTCTAAGAAAAGGAGTCCCAGTGCTCTAAAAAACCCAAACCCTCCTTCCTAAACCACTTTCTTAGCCACGCATTAACCTCCCTAATCTCTCACTGTCTCCCTGCGGTAGCGCATGTCACTCTTCTCCCTCTACCACCTGCCCTCTTGATCCCATTCCTTCCCATCTCCTAAAACATCTTGCTCCATCTATAATCCCTATGCTCACACAGATTTTGAACTCTTCCCTCTACTCTGGTACCTTTCCATCCTCCTTCAAGCATGCAACCGTTATACCATTACTCAAAAACAGCAAGCTTGACTCGACCTGTCTGTAAGAGATGTGTGCAGTGGTATGCAATGGAGACCGTTGTTAAGGTGAAATTAAAATAATGCTTTATTGCGCCTGTCCCTTTAATACAGCAAAACATATGAAAACAACAAACCCCTATCCCTGTTTAAGGGCTAATTTACTTCCCCAGTCCTTTTCTCCAGGGCTGGAGGGATAATGCCATTACCACCCTCTTCCCCAAAGTCTCAAGAGATAACTTAAAGCAGGTGGCCCTTCATGTCAGTCTCTGGTAGGTTCCTGGGTCCCCTGTGTCGAGGAATATAGGTCTTTGGGTGTCTTGTTCTCAGTAGAGCCTTTCTGCTCAAGACATCTTTCCTCTTGTCAGCACCCTTGTGTACTGAGGAAAAAATCTCCTTCCCGTTTCTGGGAACTGGCTTTTTCTAAAAAACCTCTTATCAGCCAGGTGAAGTTGGTTAACTGCTGGATCCAATTAACCAACACACTGCTGAATTAGTGGCATATTCTGAACAGGGATAAATTCCCTGTTACACTGTCCTTCTAACTATTGACCTGTCTCCCTCCTGTCTTTTGCCTCCAAACTCCTTGAATATCTTGTATTCTCTCGATTGCTACACTTTCTCAACACCCTCTACAATCTGGCTTCCGCACTGCTCACTCTACTGAAACAGCCCTCACTAAAATAATCGACGACCTCCATGCTGCCAATGCCAGAGGTCATTACATTCTGCTCATATTACTCAACCTCTCTGCAGCATTTGACACCGTGAACCACCCTCTTCTCCACCAAACTCCACATTCTCCATACTCTTTGTATTCAGAACAAAGCCCTATCTTGGATCTCCTATTACCTCTCCCATCATACTTTCAGTGTATCTTTTGCCAACACCTCCTCCTCCTCTATTGATCTCTCTGTGGGGGTTCCCAGGGCCTGTGGGGGTCCTGGGACCCTTTCTCTTTTCTCTTTACACACTCTCTCTAGGTGACCTAATCACACCTTTTGGGTTTAAATATCACCTCTAAGCTGACGACACAAAAAATTACCTTTCAACCCCTGACCTTACGCCTGCTATACAGACCAAAGTTTCTGAATGTCTCTCTGGAATATCATCCTGGATGGCCATCCGCCAACTGAAACTTAACATGGCAAAAACAGAGCTCCTTATACTTCCTCCCAAACCTGGCCCTACTATCTCCTTCCACATTACTGTTGGAAATACGATCATTAACCCAGTAGCCCAAGCACGCTGCCTAGGGGTTACACTCGATTCCTCTCTCAAATTCTCCTCTCACATTCAAAAAGTTTCTAAAAGTTGTTGCTTTTTCCTCCGCAATACCACAAAGATACGCCCTTTCCTCTGACTCATGCCCTCATTCTCTCTCATTTCGATGACTGCAACCTCCTGCTGTCTGGCCTTTCTTCCTCTCACCTGTCTCCCCTACAATCTATCCTAAACGCTGCTGCCAGAATCACTCTACTCTTTCCTAAATCTGTCTCTGTGTCTCCCCTACTGAAATCCCTCTCCTGGCTTCCGATCAAATCCCTCATCTCACACTCAATTATCCTCCTCACTTTTAAAGCTTTACACTCTTCTGCCCCTCCTTACATCTAAGTCCTATGCACCATCCCGACTCTTGCGTTCTTCTCAAGGATATCTTCTTTCTACCCCCTTTGTATCTAGAGCCCTCTCCCGCCTTAAACCTTTCTCACTTTCTGCCCCGCACCTCTGGAATGCTCTTCCCCTCAATACCCGACTAGCACCCTCTCTATCCACCTTTAAGACCCACCTTAAGACACATTTGCTTAAAGAAGCATATGAATAGCACTGTGGCTAATCCTGGACACATGCTACATAAAGCTTGGCATCCTGTAGACGCACATACTAGAATTCCCTCCTACTGTCTCTATACGTTCCCCTACCTACCATTTAGATTGTAAGCTCCTTGGAGCAGGGACTCCTCTTCCTTAATGTTACTTTTACTGTATGTCTGAAGCACTTATTCCCATGACCTGTTATTTATGTTATTTATATGATTACAGCATGTATTACTATTGTGAAGCGCTATGTACATTAATGGCGCTATATAAATAAAGACATAGAATACAACACAATACTGGTAGTATTTCAGAAAATACTACCTTGCAGGTCCTTGCCTTAACTTTTGGCCTAGATCCCTGAAATCCTTTTTAATGACCCTCCATCTTTCTCTAACTTTGTCTTTGGTGCCAACATGCACCAAGAACGCCGGGTCAATCCCAGCCTCCCCCCCCACAACAATCTATCTACCCAATCCGCAATGTGCCGAACCCGAGCACACGGGAGACAACAAACTGTTCGGTTCATGCGGTCTTGGCAACAGATTGCCCTATCAACCTTCATAATAATGGAGTCCCCTACCTACACAATCTTTCTTGGTATCTGAGCATCCTGAGTCCCCTCTTTGTTGGAGGTATTCCCCTGACTGCCAGAGGAATCAGTCTCCCCCAGCCTTGCATTTCTGCCCTGACACTCCCAATATCTTCACTCAATATGGCAAATATATTGGGATGGGTCAGCTCAGAAATGACCTGCATCTCCTATTGACCCTCTTCACCTTGTAACTGTTACCCAGCTACCTCCCTGCTCCTCACTAACAGCAACCAAGCTACCTACCTGCTCCTCACTAACAGCCCCACCCTCTGCACCTCTAGTCGGAGCAAGGGCCTGCTCAGTGAGCTATAAACCCCTTTCAAGATTGCCAATGTCCCTCAATATTGCAAGATGCCTTTTCAGATAAGCAATCTCTGACTCTAGAGACCACCCGCTCATACTTCTCACAGTGATATGCTCCTTGGAACAGCTGCTCCAAGTGCACATACCTGTGGCAAGATGTGCATTGAGTGGCATTGTCAATCCTGCTCATTATAGCAACTATGAAGTTTATAAGTATTAACAATAAACTGTACTCAAATATACTATACCTTGTTTAACCGCTTCCTTGTTCAAATTGCTTCTGGATCTAACTGTACACTTCAAACAACCACCACTTAAATCAACCACGCAGATCAGTATATGCAAGAAGTATCTTTAAATGCCTCTAGTACTTTATGTATACTGTATTACTACGGTAAGTGTCTAAACAGTAAAAACATGAACACAACAAAAAGTACAATATATTTAAAGAATTAACATTTTTATTTGTTCAAGTTAATAAAGGAAAAAAGAATAATACAAAAATACAACGTCGCATCTTCTTCAAAATTTACAATCTTGTCTTTTTCTTCTTCGCAATGGCTGGTGCTTCTTGGACATCTGGGTCTGTAAAGAAAGAGACAATACTGTATATTATCAATCGCACCATATATTATGCAATCATGATTGGGGGGGGTGGGAATAAAGTGAATGACATGGGGAACAGTACATTATGACTACATTGTGCATACACATGAAAAATCTATTAAACCGTGACGCCAGTGTAGTCCATTTTTATACAGTACAGTATTTTCTGGTTTTTGAGGGGGTTGGGGGAGACACAGCATACATGGCATGGGGCACAGCACTTTACATTAGGACTAGAGGTTTAAATTAGGTTTTTGGAGGTTTGGAGGGAAGGGACTTGGTATGCATGGATTTAAGCACTGTGTCTTACCTGGCAGTATTGCTGGGAGAGTTTCCTGCAACAAGGGTGTGGGGGGGGGGGTGTTGGGGGGATTTCCTGCACGTTCTCTTCGCCCAGAGTTGCAAAAATATAAAATAAGCATTAAACAATTAAATAATTTAAAACAATCAACCTGTTTTTTTAGATTAAAAACATTGGCAGCACATCTTTATTTGTAAATAAATTCATAACGTGTTGTCATTAAACAAGTCTATGGACCTCCAGGGAAGAGCCCTTGTATGCCTCAAAAAGGCCATTGATGCTGTCTCTCATGGTTCTCGCAAGAAGAGTGGTAACATTAAAATAGCGCTTCACTTCATCCATAATTGTTCTCCTTAAATTTGCAGGAAGACCCTTCTTGTATTTCCCACGCTCTGATTGGCATCCGTACCATGTGAGGCCGGCCATGTTTCTTTTCATGATGTCATCTTAAAGGCAATTGAAGCACAGCCATTCTGATTGGCTGTGCTCTCATTGCCTTTAAATGACGTCATCATTTTTTTTTTGTTCGGCCAAATCACATGTTTTTCACGGCCCAATCAGGACCGTGGGAAACATTTGACCAAAATGTGACGTCATAGGCCTATAAAAGCCTATGTCGCCTCATTTTGAAGCTAGTCGCCGAGGAGGGAACATCTCCCCTTCTAAGAAGAGAAGAAGGGCGTGGTGTAAGAAGACGGAAAAAGACGGAAGAAGCCAGAGAAGACCCCAAAAGACCCCATAGAAGAAAAGAAGACACCAAGACAGATGGGAAGGATTACAAATAGAAGAACAAGACACAGACGTGGATTTGTAATGGTTTTTTATTTTATGGTTTACCTGTGGATTGGTTCCTGTGCTTCCGGGTCGCCTGGATTTCGGTGAGTGGGCATCTAATGGTGAGTAAACAAAAGAAAAGTTTATTATTTTTACTTTTACAGGTTTTTTTGATTTTTGATTCATGTCTTTTATTTTTTCAGTCCCATGTAATGCCCGTGAATGTAGCTATGTACCTATGTATATACATACATTCACGGACACTGAATGAGTGTATTCTATGTGAATTTTTTATGGAAATGCATTGTTTTTTATGCTGTATTATTGCCCCAGTATTTTATGTATATCTATCTATATGGATAGACATACAGGGATAATAATTGATTGTTTTGCTAATGTTTATGTTCTTTTCATGTATGGCTAATGTATTTATCAGCTTTATTTTGTCATTGTTGTGAATAATGTAATTTGTATTTAGTTACAGGTTAATTGTAACGGCTTATTTATGGTACTTAGATTAGAATGATGGTGGTTACTTTAAATTAGAATTGTTTTGGCAATGGTTTGGCTTTAGGAATTGAATAGGGAATGGTATAATTGATTTGTATAGTATTGTAATTGTTTGAGGAAATTGATTAATTGATTGATGCTAATTGTATTGATGTTGCTAAGTTTATATTTTATTTTCATGATGGCATTGCTGGTTAGGGGACATTGTTCATGTTGTATTTTATTGTTACATATATTTTGCATAGTGTTACATGATGCACAGATTAATTGCATCATGTACACACTCAATGCAATTGTTTGACATTTCATGTACATTTGTGTAGCTGCTGGTTTCTTGGGTTATATTTACAATGGCTGCTGGATTTATTTTAACATGCAATGTGGTGATTTTAAGATTAAAAATTCATGTTTTGATTTATGCATGTTTTATGTGTTTAATAATGGGCAAATAATCTAGTATCCATATCTGGATAATAGTTATTTGGCACATTATTATACTGTATGCGTTGGGGGGGGGATGTATCTATTGAATGTATAGGTCAGGTTTATTTATTTTACATTCAGGGTTGGTTCCTTGGTTCTGCGTGAGACCTCTGGAGACCACCTGAGGTATCCTCGGGTATCTCATGGGTATCAGGCTGGTGGGTCCACGGGTGACACCTGCGGGGAAGAACCGGTGGCCCCACATCAGTGGGGGCACCGTGGACCCTTAGTCTGCGGGGAAGAACCGGTGGCCCCACATCCGTGGGGGCACCGCTGACCCGTAGTGAGCACCCGTGGGTCCCCAGACCCACGTGGGAACCAATCGAGGCCCCTCAGACACCTGTGGGTCTGACCCGGGGCTCCCAGACATTCGCGGGCCTACCGTGGGGACCGAATTGTGGCCCACGGTGTCCCACGGAGACAACCTGGGGGCCATGGCACTTGGCGGGACCCACCAAAAGGCCTCAAGAACCTGTATGAAACAAGTTGCTGGTACCCTGTAGGTCTGTCAGGTGACCCGCCGGGCCCACCGGGGACTCGCGTGGGGCTGGGGTATGAACCCTGTATGTAAAAGAATAAATCATGTATTTATGGGGGGGTACAGGGGGTGGGTAATGTATTTAATAAATATAATGATGTGTATTGTGGGGCTGTGTGTTGTTTTTATTGTGGGTACTGGGGGTGGGGGGAGGGGGTATTGGCCCCAAGGGTATGTGGGTAGGCCCCCCGTCTGGGTAGTGGGTGAAGGTGGTTAAGCCTCACGGGGTGGAGGGCTTAGTGGGGGAGGGTATGTAGGCCTCCCGAGTGGTGGGTGAGGGTGGGTTAACCCCTTAACCGCTATGGTGATTAAGGGGTTAGGGGACATTACATTGGCTGTTTTTATTCTTGTGTATGTCTTGCAGCATCGGAGAGGGCATGGACAGGATGAAGATGAGGATGAAGATGGCCTTCATCGTGGGTGCCTGTAAAAGGTAAGTGGAATATATTTTTACTGTATTTATTGTAATTTATATGTGTTGAGCCGGGGACCCCCGGACCCCTGTGCTGTCAGCCGGGGACATCCGCGCGACCACCGGACTCCCTCGGGGACCCCCGCGGGGTCAGCCAGGGATACCCGCTGGCCTGTTGTATGTGTGTTGCGCATGCAAAGATGAAAAGCAATAATTTTTTCTAAGTCCAGATTTCTTTGCGTCTACTCTGACCTGACGTGTTCTGATCAACGCAACTTTCGCGTACGCTAAAGTTGCGTTGCTTAGTTATCCCGCTGAAGGGCAGAATTGAACGCAAACAGGGTTGTGAACGAGCAAAGTTGGACTTAGAAAAAATTCCTGAAAAAAGTCATTTTTAGAGCGCAAAGTGCCTGTTTGCGTTGCTTAGTGCATCGGGTTGAGCGCAAAAGCACGTTCTAAGAGCACTTTGCGCTCTAAAAGTGACTTAACGGAGCTTAGTGCATAGCCCCCGGAGAGAGTTAACTATGAGATCAGGAATTCACAGGTTTCACAGCAGTTGGAAGATTAGCTCTGATTACATCTTTATGTGCAAAAAATAGACAACTATTTCAACTATTTGGTACTCATTCAAATTGAATAGATTGAGTTTTTTGGAAGTAGATAATGAAAGAGGGTTTTAACAATAATTGTTTCCCCAGTCCCTTTCTTCCATCTCTTCTTCTCCATAAAAAACTCATTCGTGCCGGCCTTGTGGAGACACACAGTACCATGTCAAATAGCACATACTGTATGTGGTGCAGCAAGTGCATACAGTACAAATGTAATTTTTTTCTAGCCATCTTTCTGCATACTAGGTTAATAATGATATAACATAGAAAAATACATTTTGCCTATGATTAGACTCTGATATGGGAAAGCTCTCATGCAAAGCGTGTACTGTCCCTCCTGACCCTCAAATCTTTTTTCAGTCCTTAACACAAGGCAATATAGAAATTAAATTAGAATAATTTAGAAAAAAAGGATTGCATGGAAATTGCTATTTCTTGCCTATTGATTGCTTTTCTAGGAATAAAGATTCATATAAAGAATGAACTGGTTATGAAAGAGCTTCCATTAAAAAAAAAACCCATGTATTTATGTTTTCACATTTTTTTTTCTTAAATGTACTAAATCTATGTTCCTCTTATGGAACTGCATAGAATATTTTATGACTCGATGCAATGATTTCCAGACATTCTAAACCACAGAAGGTTATACAGTATAAATATATGTACAGTGATGAGTGATAAAAACTAAATGTGCATATACTAAGCGCTAAACCTATTAACAATTGTGGTTGTTAAACCACTAAATAAATTATACAAATATAGTGATAATATGTGTCAGTGCCACACGTGAATGATGACCCAACAACAAAAAATAAAGAGGAAAAAATATCCCAACAAAATAATGTGAAATATGCTAAGTGATGGCTGCCTTAGGAAATAACGAGTCTATCAATGAAAACTTGTATAGATAATAAATGTACAAGAGAACATATAGGGCCTTATTCAGAAAGCCTCGATAAGGCCCTTATCGAGCACTTATCGACCAAAATGGCTACTGGTATTCAGATAGCCTCGATAAGTGCTCGATAACGGCCTGTATCGACGCAAAATTTTATCTCCGTCTGAAATTCGCTGACTGAGCAGCGATCAGGCCCTTATCGACCATTTTCGGAGGGTTGATAAACTCCCGCTATTCAGAGATACCCGCGTGTCGGGTGTCACGGCCCATCGCACCCCATCGCAGGCCTAAAAAACGATGTTCTCCCCAAATCCAATTCCCCACAAAATTGTTGGACAATTGGTGGGGAGATGGCCTTGATGAGCTGCGATGGGTCGGGACTTAGAAGAAATCAGGGCCCTTTCCTGCCTCGGATTGATGCCGGGGGTCTCCGGTGCTGATAGCCATTAATAGCAGCTCCGGACCCCCCCGGCATGCATCCGAGGCAGGAAACATGAATGTACAGCAACTTCATTACCTTAGCGGCTAACCGCTAAGGCAATGAAGGGGTTAAACACCTGTGCCAGGCTTACTGTAATAAACATACAGTACAATGCAATACTGTGGCTATCGGGGGTGAGTGAAGGGGGAATTTGGCCCTTAGTGGCTGTTTAGGCATTGCGGGGGGGTTGCGGGGGGAGTTAACCCCTTCATTACCTTAGCGGTTAATACCGCTAAGGTAATAAAGGGGTTAACCCAACCGCTACCCCCCCGCAAGGTCTAAACACCCATCCTTAGGGCTAATACCCCCTTCACTCACCCGTGAGGCCTAAGCACCCACCCCAGACTGACTATACCCACCCTATACCCATTGAGTAGTATAGTGGTACATCATACCCATATAATAATAATATGGGCATGATAAGCCTCTATAGCACTCAATGGGCAGCCTAATAAAAATACAGTAATACACAAGACACACAGTAATAAAACCTAACTATACTCCCAAAAAACACACTTCACTAAATAAAATCAGTAGCCAGCTAATCCAATCAACAGAATCAATTACAACATCAACAATGAATTAATTAAACCATTACCCAATCAAACCAATTAATCCCTAAAGCAACTCAAAATAAATAGTAACACTAACCAATGTAAACAATAAATTAATCCTACATTAATTAATGTAACCATTAAAAGACAAATAAATACATTAAAACTATCTCAGAAGCATCCATAAAACACATTAGCTAACATAATATAACATTAAGTACAAGCGAACACCAATCGCAAACCTTTTCTTACATTAACCATAAACAAACAATCACATCCAAATCAATAACTGCAATAACAAGCGAGAAATGCCCCCCAAATATTGGCATAATAATGTATTAATCTGTACCCTAAAGAGGTACCGATTAATATATTATCAGTCAATGTGCATGGCACAGAAAATAAGAAAACACATCCAAAGAATAAACCTGTAAAAAGAGACATTTACAAACATTGAATACCTTACTTACCATTAGAAGCGGTGGCCCTCCGACTCCCGGGGTAACAGGAAGCTCACGTACATTGAAAGCCTCCAACAGTATCCGATGCCATCCGCCATCAGGATCCGGCTCAGGTACCCCAATCTTCTTTTTTGTTTCTTTACTCACCGTATTCTATCTTCATCTGTAACCATTTCTTGTTCTTCTTTATCTTCTTTCTTCATCTGTCAATCTATAAAACCCCATGTTAAATCCCAGCCGATGCTGTCTCGTCGGCTTTTTGGGCTCAAATGAGGCGTCACGGCCTTAAATATGGCTTGTGACGTCACATTTACCCTCACAATGGTTAACAGCCACCTGATTGGCTGTTAAAACCATGTGCAGACTTAAAAAATTTTTTTGCCGTGACGTCACTTAAAGGGAATGATGCCAGCCAATCAGAATGGCTGTGCTTCATTTACCTTTAACATGACGTCGATAAATCCAAGATGGCCGCTGTGTCACAAGGTATTTCAGCCAATCAGATCGTGGGAACCAATTCCACACGCTTGTAATATATTCTCGCTTGTTATTGCAGTTATTGATTTGGATGTGATTGTTTGTTTATGGTTAATGTAAGAAAAGGTTTGCGATTGGTGTTCGCTTGTACTTAATGTTATATTATGTTAGCTAATGTGTTTTATGGATGCTTCTGAGATAGTTTTAATGTATTTATTTGTCTTTTAATGGTTACATTAATTAATGTAGGATTAATTTATTGTTTACATTGGTTAGTGTTACTATTCATTTTGAGTTGCTTTAGGGATTAATTGGTTTGATTGGGTAATGGTTTAATTAATTCATTGTTGATGTTGTAATTGATTCTGTTGATTGGATTAGCTGGCTACTGATTTTATTTAGTGAAGTTTGTTTTTTGGGAGTTTAGTTAGGTTTTATTACTGTGTGTCTTGTGTATTACTGTATTTTTATTAGGCTGCCCATTGAGTGCTATAGAGGCTTATCATGCCCATATTATTATTATATGGGTATGATGTACCACTATACTACTCAATGGGTATAGGATGGGTATAGTCAGTCTGGGGTGGGTGCTTAGGCCTCATGGGTGAGTGAAGGGGGTATTAGCCCTAAGGATGGGTGTTTAGACCTTGCGGGGGGGTAGCGGTTGGGTTAACCCCTTTATTACCTTAGCGGTATTAACCGCTAAGGTAATGAAGGGGTTAACTCCCCCCGCAACCCCCCTGCAATGCCTAAACAGCCACTAAGGGCCAAATTCCCCCTTCACTCACCCCCGATAGCCACAGCATTGCATTGTACTGTATGTTTATTACAGTAAGCCTGGCACAGGTGTTTAACCCCTTCATTGCCTTAGCGGTTAGCCGCTAAGGTAATGAAGTTGCTGTACATTCATGTTTCCTGCCTCGGATGCATGCCGGGGGGGTCCGGAGCTGCTATTAATGGCTATCAGCTCCGGAGACCCCCGGCATCAATCCGAGGCAGGAAAGGGCCCTGATTTCTTCTAAGTCCCGACCCATCGCAGCTCATCAAGGCCATCTCCCCACCAATTGTCCAACAATTTTGTGGGGAATTGGATTTGGGGAGAACATCGTTTTTTAGGCCAGCGATGGGGTGCGATGGGCCGCGACACCCGACTCGCGGGTCTCTGAATAGCGGGAGTTTATCAACCCTCCGAAAATGGTCGATAAGTGCCTGATCGCTGCTCAGTCAGAGAATTTCGGACGGAGATAAAAAATTTGCGTCGATACAGGCCGTTATCGAGCACTTATCGAGGCTATCTGAATACCAGTAGCCATTTTGGTCGATAAGTGCTCGATAAGGGCCTTATCGAGGCTTTCTGAATAAGGCCCATAAGAGGTAAACAGACAGACCATTGTGCAGTAACCTCTAGGTAAAAGAGCTCATTCACTCTGCAGCTAACTACTTATGTAGTTAATATCAATTAAGTGATATGGGACCTTAAAAGGTATCTTTATCTGCAGGGTGCTGGGCTGGATAACTTATTGCCACAGGTTCCTCAAATGCTTTCACTTCCACAAGATATTCAAGGATCGTGTTGCGAAATTATAACGTGCCGTCTGGAGCTTGTGTACTTAGAACATGGAGCCAGTGGTTGGGATCAGATCCACACCTCTGCTCCTCACGGCCGCAACTCCACAAACGGGATCCTCCTCCAATGATGTCACTGCTGCGCCGCTGCTCTCTTTCCAATGCTGACAGACTCACGTTGCATACGCAAGAATAGGCTCCACCCTATGCGTTTCGTGACTGTTGATGTAACTTCATCAGGGGTATGGAGCACTGGCGTTCATGTGGACTTATTTATAGCACACAAAATTTACCCTGTCACTGCCATTAAACAAATGTTGTAACGCTTGCGCTGCCCACGAGCAAGACAGGACCCTGGTACTGAGGTGGGGATGAATTGAACCATGCACCCACAGCAGTGGAAGAGTGCCTGGCAGGCGAATTGTCAACGTAGCCGGGTCTGGGTTGGAGAGAATGGGTTAGTCCAGATACTTGCCAAGGTCTTGGTTTGGAGAGAATAGAATGTCAAAGTCTGTATAGCCGTGGTCTGGGTTTGGAGAGGTCAGAATAGTGGTAGTCTGTGTAGTCATGGTCGGGGTTGGAGAAGACAGCAGGGTCAAGAGTAAGCTGGTGTCAGTATCCACAGGAGTTTCCAAATACAAGTTTGGTCGGTACATGAAGGGTTAACTGTAGAGAAAAGCACAAGAGAGGGAGCAAGGCAAAACAGACATGGAAGCACAAGGATACAACTAGTTATGCTCAGCAAGGTAAAACAGGAACTGCAGGATATTTATACACTACCGACACGTTTTATCCGAGCACGGCTAGCACCGCAAGCCGGGGGATGCCCCGGCGTGCTATCCGCACTCCCTCAGCGTGCCGCGCATCACCGATGCGCGGTCACGCGTCATCAGGTGCCTGCGCCCCCTGCACGCGCGTCCAGGGCTCCCCGAGGGAGCCCTGGTGTCCCGCGATGTGGGGGACGGCGGCAGGGGGTTCTGGGGGACCCGGTGGACCCGGCAGCGGGAGGGAGAGCGCCCCGATCAGAGGGCACTCCTCCGCTGCTTCGGCACGCGCCCGGCACCCTCCGGCGCGCGCCAGGTTACTGCTGCGGCCGAGAACGGGCAAATGCTCTAATAAACTCGGCCGCAGCAGTAGCACACAGGAACCAGTCGCAAAAGAGGTGGAATGGAGGCGCGGCCTTCGCGGAGGCAAGGATTGGCTGCAGGACTCAAGTGGGCTGTAAGTACTTGTCACGCAGCTGGGGAGCAATGCACTTTCTCAACCTTGGAACCCGTGAAACAGGTCCCACCAGAGAGGTTTTGAGCTGGGTGTTTGGATAATATATTCATTTTCATCACTTAACACTTATTATTATTATTTTCACTTTCATATAGAGGTGTTAGCGCCTTTTATCACTTCTTTTCACAAAATATAGGGGAGCAATGCATGACATCACGTGTGTGCGCCGCGCATGAGAGAAGCACGGCATGTCTGAGGGGGCGGCGCTAAGTTCCGTGGCACTCTAGAAGAGCTGCACGTGCACGCGCGCTATGTAAGCAGAGCGGGGGTGCGTGCACGCGCTGGTTCCAGAGTAGAGTACTTGAGACAACAGGTAAGGAGGGAACACGTCACAGAGGACGTGTTCCCCGATTCCTTACAATGTTGACCTGGAAGACTGGATAATACATATTAAAATTAACTACTTGGACCTTACAAGATATGGCCATAACATACAGACCATCTCAGGATGAATCCTTCGTATGTCCAAGTTTCTATACAAGACAGAAGTGATAATTCAATTAAATTATACTTAAGTAAAAATCATTATTAAGAAATAAATAATAATATACTGTAAAATTACTGTGACTTTGAAGCTCTATAGCAGCAAATTAATACAAAATTATATAAAATATAGAGAACCTGGATGGCAAAAAATACAGAAAATGAGGATTGAGGAACAAGAAAAACCAGATCAATTCTATGGATGATAACCCAGCTACATTGTTCTAACTATCTTTCAGAAAAGAGGCCAGACAAAAATCTATATTGAGCCCCCCCCCCCCCCCGGGGTCAGTGATTTTAGGGTATATATCCAGAAGCTCTCACGTCTGGATATTAAGTTGACCCTGTCCCCCCTCTCCAATTGTGTGTGGGACAAGCATACCCACCCGGGTTCTGATTATGTTTAATTTTGAAATGACTGGAGACACTATGTGTTTCCAGTCCTCTCTTAATATTGTAAACATGTTCTGCAAATCTTCTCCTCAAACGGCCTACTTGGTCGCCCTACATATTGCAGCCCGCAAGGGCATTCTAACAAGTGAAGGAGCTTTTACAATTGATAAAGAACTCTATTGAAAAAGTCCTTCCAGTAATATTGGATTTAAAGTCCCTACATTTAGAACTATATCGGCATGCTATACATTTTGTGCAAGTAAAATAACCATTCAGTACTTTCAACCAAGTGGTATTTTTTTCTCTTGCTGAACTAATGGGGCAACTAGGTGCCAGCTGTAACTTTAGGTTTCTAGCCTTTTTGAAAATTATTTGGGGATTCTTAGGGAGCACCTTACAGAGTTGTTTGTTACCCTGCAAGCTTCCCCAATGTTTGTTGAATATTTTGGTAGTTTTGGGGGGAATATCGTTGTACTTAGTAATAATAATGGAATAAATGATAAAAAATATGATAGCCATAGAAGTTACGGTGAGAACTCGTTAGAGCATAGACCACAAAGGGCCTCATGCAGTAAGCGTTGATAAGGGAATTATCGCCATTTTATAGCCAAAATTGGGTTTGAGATTCAGTAAGCGCCGATAAGTGCTTGATTTCGCCAGGTTTCAGAGCCGATTATTTTGTTATGGCCAGTCGGCTGCCGATAAGCCTGTTTTCGCCACTGATCGCCACTTTTTTAAATCGGCTGGATTCAACAAAAAAAATCAGCTTATCGGGGCTGATCGGCACTACGAAATTGAGATGTTATGACCAATTTCTCCCGCCAACTAAAGTTGGCAGTTTGGAGGGGAGAACGATCGCTAAGGCTGCCGGAACGGCACTTAGAAAAAAAAAAACTTCTGTACATCAATGGAGTCAATGGAGCGGGGACGTATAACAGTATAGTACTGATTACGTTTCATTGCTCACAATACAAACGTCATTTGCATTACAGTGTGGGGGGCATTCCCTGCATTGTGTCACAGCTGACGTGTATTATTTGCATAACATTCTACTTTTACATGTTGTCAGCATTTGCGGGTCACATTACTCATCATGTGATGATGTGTCAAGGGAAAATACTATACTCAACTCTTAAAGGAGAACCTCACATCATATCACACATTTTACTGAACTGAGCGACAATTATTTACATGATGTTACACATGTCACACATGTCACACATACACCGTATATTCATCTTCCTTTACATTACACAATGCTTGTAATGTGTCACACATCTTTAAACGTTCATGTACATCTGTATTCTCATGTTTACATATACTTTTGGGTCCTCCCTATTTTCATGACGTCACTTATTGGACGCTCAATCACATTGCATCTTTACATTGTAACCGTAGCATTACAAGCACTTCAACCTAACTTATACACACATGTACAGTAATTCATCATTGGGACACCTTGTAAACTCATTCTATAGCAACTATCCTCATTACAGAAATGCATGCATATGCACACGACTATTCATTGTTGTCAACATGTGACAATAACATGCCTAATTACACATGTTACACCAAAATTTTCCCACGTCAATCTCAGCCTTTTTGTCTAATTACATGACTGACTGTTGCGTTCACAAGTGTTACATGCATTGCACATTACACTATTTATTTTCAACCAATCTTTGTACAAAGCTTCACGTCACATCATTGGCAAATATCATCATTCCCTGCAGAATACACACAACAAATACTTATAACAACAACTGCACACAGCTTGCCACAGAAGTACTTTATTATGTTAATGTAACACCTTGCATTTTACTATGTCACCTGACATCATCACATACCTATTTAAAGGACGCCCATTACCTGCTCATTCACAGCTACTTATTTCAAAATGTTGAGATTGTTTAGGAGACGGAGGAACATTCTTTTCTATGACATGCTTGATGATCAAGAGAATCATATAGGGCAAGGGAGGGACACACCGAGGGACAGTGACAGGGACAGTCACGCGGATACGACAGGGACAGGGAGAGGGACAGGCCGAGGGACACGTAGAGGGACAGGAGATCAGAGGAGAAGACAGAGGAGACAAGTTGTGCCTCGTCCGCGTCTGTACAGGGAGAGAACCCTGTTAGATGGGATGAGTGAGGAGGAGATTGTAAGTCGCTATCGTTTGAGTTCAGCAGCAATCTTATCTCTTTATGAGGAGATAAGGGGAGATTTAGATTTTTTCACAGCCAGAGGTCGTGCAGTCCCTGGGCTTGTTAAAATGCTGTGCTCATTACATTATCTTGCTTCCGCGTCATACCAGACAACTGTGGGCATAGTGGGCGGGGTCTCGCAATCTACATTCTCGCGGGCCTTGACCCAGTTTCTCTATGCACTCAATAGACGCGCTAGGAATTATATTCATTTTCCTACAGAGGCGACAGAGTGGCTGGAAGTCAGGACTGGCTTTTATAATATAGCAGGGATACCATGTGTGCTGGGTGCAATCGATTGCACACATGTTGCTTTGATTACACCTAGTCAGAGTGAGCATGTGTACCGCAATCTTAAGCACTACCATTCACTCAATGTACAGGTGGTATGTGATGCGACGATGAGGATAATGCATGTGGTACCCAAATTCCCTGGTTCCAGTCACGATTCCTCTATCCTGAGGAACTCTTCAGTCTTCCATGCGTTCGAAGAGGGACATTTTGAACATGGTTGGCTGCTGGGTGAGTACAGATTTACATGTTCTAACACAAAACACATTTTTATGTAGGAATGTTGGCATTGTACAATTTGATCACTAATGTCAGCTTATGTGTGCTCCATTCATTATAGGTGACTCAGGATACGGAATTAGGCCGTGGCTCTTGACTCCGGTGCTAAACCCTCAAACTGAAGCAGAGGAGAGGTACAATGCAGCCCATATATCTACAAGATCTGTTATAGAGAGGACATTTGGCCTACTCAAGACCAGATTTAGGTGTCTGGACAGAACTGGTGGGGCTCTTCTATACAAGCCTCAAAAAGTGTCTGATATTATCCTTGCCTGTTGCATTTTGCACAATGTTGCACTGAGGCACAATGTACAATCAGACCTAGCTGAGCCTTTGGTAGACGAGCATCCCACCCATGTAGCTGCTGAAAATGAACAAACAGCCAGTGGTGGCCAGACACGCCAGAATCTCATCAATTCATTTTTTTCTTGTAAGTAAAAACATATATGTTCCAAGTTCTACTTTTATAGTTACATTATGTTATCTTAACAATAATGTTTTTTTATATACCCTTCTGGTAGGACACAGATGAATATGGGTTGCACACCTTTCTTTTCTCTGCTGTGTGCACAAAGGGATGTGGCACCGGTATGTTATTGTTGCACAGGTTATATAATCCCTCTTCAATTGTACTTTAGTTGTGTGTATGTGAATACAACTGGGGTAACAAAGCACTAATATTTTAGCATTGTGTTGTTCCTTATGCTAACACAATACACATATTATGCCCATACTCATTCATGCTTCTAGTATGCTTACATAAAATGTTATTGGTGCAGTGTAACATGTACATCCATATGATGTGTACACCAGGCTGATTTACATTTTGAATGTCATTAAATATACATGGTGTTGCACATTCAACACCAAATACACACTTTGCTGTGTTGTTTACGGTACTGAAGATGGCATGTCAATGTTTGCAATTTATATATTGTTCCTTTGCATTATAGGTATATCTCCAGTATGACTGATCATGGTATGTATATTTGCTGACATCTCTCATAAGATGTGCCTACATCAATCTTCCTATAATTATTTGAAGTCAAACCACAACATATTGGTTTAAACACAAATGTAACATATATGTACTTTCTGTATCATGTATATGCATTTAGCTACTCTTGAGCTTTCATGTGCATTGTATTAGAAAATGATTACTCCCATTTCATCACATTTTATGTATGTTTCCTTATAAATTCCATTAATGTAATATAGAGGTGTTTGGAGACAAGGGGATAACTGTACTTATTTGTTTACTTACGGGAGCTCATTCATCAAGGATGAAATTGACTGATCATAACACTCCATGCATGAATGCCTGTAATCACAACAATGCGTACTACATCTTATATTTAGCAATGTAGGTGTTTTTTAATGCTAGGAATTAATAGTCAACATTAATGTAAATTTGTGACATGTGTATGTATAAGTCACACGTGTGTGGATGTGTCCTACATGTACCAAGTGTAAAACTGTTAACAGAAAACACAATTTTGTCGCAAATGTTACTGTCATTTAGCATTTCTAATTTACCAATATGACAATGTTGGTAATATTTTTGGAATATAAATCACGTCACTTCATCATTATCATGATGATAATTATCAAGTATTCTCACAATTGTAACGTCAATCACGTGCACATTAGCATAGACACACTTTTTAAGACAACTGTTTGTGTCTGTATCAATTTGTGTAGGATCCATGTATAACACCGACAAATGATAACACCAGCTTTATTATGGTAGCTTATATCATCATATTGACTATACTATGTATTTTTAGAACGTTTAATAAACACAGTAAACTATAGTTAGTTAGGTTAATGAAATATACACAGAAACGTACTTCATTACATGATGTTGATGTCATATTCAGAACATCATGCATTATAGGGGACCACAACATCTGGCCAATAACATTATTTGCTACAGTCCCAAACCATTTTATCAACATACCCATGTAACAAGAGATTTTTAACAATAAATGGCTAGTTGGTTGTAAGTGTCCTTTACATTGGGAGAAGGAGTGGCTCAGTGAGTAAAGACACACACTGGCACTGAGAGTTTGAAGCAGGGGAGTCTGGTTCAATTCCCGGTGTCGGCTCCTTGTGACCTTGGGCAAGTCACTTTATCTCCCTGTGCCTCAGGCGGCAAAAAATAAATTGTAAGTTCCACGGGCCAGGGACCTCAGCCTGAAAAATGTGTCTGTAAAGCGCTGTGTACAACTAGCAGCGCTTTACATGAACATGCTCATATTATAATTATTCTTATTATTCTTATTATTATTGTTACATAGTTTCGACAGTCATACGTTCCATTACACAATAGAATACACAAATGTGTTAGCAGAGTGGGAATGGTTGTTATATATAAAACACACCATGCCATAAAATGATAGTAGTCATTAAAGAACACTCAATAAAAATTCATGAGGCACTATTTTGCAACATCATTATGTTAATTAAGTGCTTATGTAATATAGGCATAAGGGTATCACATTTTTAATTGTTTGTTAATAAGCGCTGCAAGCAATATAAAATTAGTTCCATATGTAGTATAGTAGTCGGTGGCTCCTCCTCACAATCATCTCATATAAAGGTAGACTCTTCTGAAATCATACATTGATCCGATTGTATCTTCCCTGACATCTCTGAAATACAGCAAACACATGATGGTCAAATATGGCACCTTACTATATATGTATCCGTGACAACGCGTTACACAGCTCTATATGATTGTGTACATACACACGTCACTCACTTATATGTTAGAAGTACAAGTGTACATCAGTATGTAATGTTTATTTAAATTTGTAGCAGGCATAACTATGTATACAGTAGCGACATATCTTATTGAACTAAATACCGTCGGCATGCCGGGATCTGCCCCAGCTGCCGCCAGTAATGCACGCGCGCCGCCGCGTTCCCCCACTCACCCCCCCTCCTCCATCGCGCGCAATTTACACACGCTTCCGGACCCCTGTACCCCTTCTGCTCTGCCACTCTGCTTCCCCGAACCCCCGCTTACCTTAATGTCATCTCCAGGGGTGTCGGGGAAGCCTGGGGAAGCCGGGGAAGACGGGGAAGCCGGGCGCGCATGTGACTGTGACGTCACAGTGCGCCGCCACGCGCCGCGGCTACCCGCTTTTCAGCCACATACAGCCAGCGGCTTTTGCTCGAATAAGAGCTGCCGCTGCTGTATGAAGTGAACGTTGCCTGTATACTGAAAAATGTGCGCGCACATCTTAGTGTGCGCACGCACTTCACGCTTGGCTCCACTAACTGTTAGCGCATGCGCAAAACAAAGCGTACGTTGTGCGTTCAATACATCTTGAAAATACCATTAAACATAAAATCTTTATTTCAAATACAATGAAGACGAAACTACATTCGTTCTAAACGAGTACATCTGTATTCTTTTTAAACAGACGTGTTTGGACAGAAAGGACGGCCGATAACACAATGCGCAAATGCAATACGTGTGACGTCATGTTAAACCAGCGTGAAACGCACGCTAACACTCCTCCCACTCAATTAACATTCGGCTAACGCCCAGTTGACGCCTACAAACACTGAGCCGCACACATGACACACTGCAGTTACCGTTACTATAACAAAACATGACAGCCAATAGGCTTTGAGGCGCGCACGTCGCTTGGGGGCGGGACTTAAATCCGTAATCCTTTTTAAGGACGCCTTGGCCCATGACAAGGGTCCCACGTCATACGTGGTGGACCCGGTTTTAAATGTTGTAGATGTTGCATGATAAAAAACAGGTATGTGTTAGAGTTAGGGTAAAATGTTGCTAATATGTTTTAAGGGATAGGAAAGTACGTATATTTATTCCGTCAGCAATGTGTACTACTCTTTCACTTTCTACTATATTGTATTAGGAAACAATGTGTTTGTGATCGCTACATGTTATGCAGTGTGCAATGTTACGCTGTATCCACGCATTGAAAGTGAAAATGGTGGTTAAAAAAAAAATATATATTTAAACGCAGAGTCAACGCATAACGATTGTTATATTTACCATTCTTCTACAATTAACTCTTCGTCTGCCTGCAACTGGTCGCTCCAGAAATGCAAGGCATTTTCATCCACGCTTGACCCAAACGCTGAATCCAGTATGTCACACATCTCCTCCATGAAGCGCTCATAGGAATCGCCACTGCTTTCTTCAAACAATTGGTCCGGAGTTAGGTTCATTTCTTCGGGTACCCATTCCAATGCATTTTCTGCTGAAAGGCTTGCTACATAATCATAGTAGTTTTGTTCTTGTACAATGTGGGTTTCTGGAATGGAGGGTGCAGATATTGCAGCAGGTATCGATTCACACGGAACAGTAGTAGCGGATCCATTGCTATTGGCATTAGGAATAAATATGCCTTTAAGCACAATATGTGTGCCCTCTTTGACGGTGAAATGTTTTTCCTTCGCAATCTTCCAGAAACCATACTTGTCTTCTAGCTTATCCTGCACAAGTTCAAAACAGTCATTAGTTGATAAAGTGAATCTTACTGAGGAATTAAAATTGCGCGCATGCCCACGGTCTTGGTAATAAGGATATTTTGCTCGAATCAAATCATAGATTTGGCGTGTGCTTGCTTTGTGTCCGCAAGTTGATAAAATTGCTTCTGATACCATGTATTTATACCCTAACTGCGGATTTTGATTTTTAACCAATTCTTCAGCCATTGCAGATTAGCACAAAAGATGTGTGCAGGTATCTGTCCTTTGCTCATAAAAATGAAACTGCTCAATGGCTAACAAATTTCTGTGTTTCCTTTTCAAGGTCAACAAAAGTATAAACTTTTACTCCTCATTTCAAACGCCAATTGGATTTGTAGTTTTAATTGGGTGAACATTTGTGGTTTGTGATAGCCGCTTGTGGGACAAACATGTATCCTTTTTTTTATCTCGTTTCTGAAAACATTCCTACACTTGTAATTCAGTAACATTGAGTTTTCTTGCAAAATAACAAAGAGCACTGTGTGAAAATAGTGCTTAGACAGCCATATCAGTAAATACACACACCTGCAAAATGAAATGTTTCTTTCCCGCATACATTTCTGTGTGTATTTGAAAGTCTGGTTAACTCCCTGTCTGCATGAGTTTAAATACGTGTGTATCTATATATATATATACATATATGTCTCTGATAAATATATATATATATAAAGTGTATATTGTACTATATGTATATTGTGTGTATATATATATATATATATATATAT